>NC_056748.1:378491170-378791170 GCF_019279795.1 Protopterus annectens
ATCAGGGGTTCTCAACCCCTCCCCCCGGACAAAAGGCCCAGAGTGGAGGAAGAATCCCCCTCCTCTGACCAGGCCTCCATTATTTCAGAGCACTCTGATGAACAGGAACATTCTTACTCCCCTTTTGAAGATTCTGATGCAGAGGAGTCCATTCCCTCTGCCCCCCCGAGGATTACTCATTTGGGGAAACCTTGCATACCTTAAGGAACACTTCCACTGGGAAGGCCAAGAGTACTCAGATTCCAAGAAAAGGCTTAGGGATTTTCTCTTGCTACCTCAGCACAGGCCTCTGGCTATACCTCCTGTCTTAGACATACTAGATGATGTGTACTCGGAGGCCTGCCTTAACTCGGATTCTTTACCTCCAGCCCCAGTCAAGCCTGACAGGTACTACCGGGTTCCTGACTCTCACCAATTTTTATACAAAAGCCATGCGGCTGACCCAGAAACTATCTCACAGGGCCCCAAGGGAATTAAGGCCTCCACTGCTAAAAATCCATTACCTTCCGAGAGAGATTCCAGATCCTTAGAAAGGTGGGGAAAAAAGGTATACACCTCAGCCACCTTAACCATGAGGGCATTAAACTGCCAGTTCCATATGCTAAAATACCAACAGTTTCTGTTATCACAGTTGAGAAGCAAAATGTCACAACCTGAACACCCAGACTTGAAGGAGTTGCAGGATTTGATGCATAGTGCAGAACAAGTGGGTAAACATACCTTGCAATGTGGTTTTGATGCTCTAGAGGCCTCATGTAGAGCTGCTGTTACAGGATCAATCATACGTAGACATGCCTGGCTCAAGGAGCAAACCTTACCAGATCATGTCAAAGCTAAATTACTAGATGCCCCTCTACAAAAGGATGTATTATTTGGAGTTAAAGCTGAGGAGGTATTAAAGAAAAAGGAGGAAAAGGCTAAATCAATGCAAACAGTGAAAGATGATCTACAGGTACAACCTCCACGTTTCAGTAGAAATTGGCCTTCCAAAGATTGGTCCTTTCCAGCCACGGACAGACCCCAAAGAGGTAGATACAGGCGCCCGAGGGGCAGAGGGCAATCTCAAGGATCGTTTAGAGGCAGACAATGGCAAGCTCCTACACAAAGAGGTGGTGAGGATAGTTCACAGCCATTCAGAAAGCAAGCCCAATGACTTTCCCCTTTGCATGCCAAGCAAGGCTCAAATGGCAGCACCCTTAGGCGGAAAACTGGCATTATTTTCAAAAAATTGGCATATTGTCACAAAAGACAAATGGATCCTGGACATTATAAACAGAGGCTACAGATTCCATTTTCACACCCTTCCAAAAATGAGAGGCATGCCAAACCTGCCACACAATCAAAGGGCAGAGGCACAAAGACAAATTTCAGATCTCATGGACATGAAAGCTATTCAAGAGGTACCTACTCACGAACAAGGTCAAGGTTTTTATTCCAGACTATTCCTGGTACCAAGGAAGGGAAAAGATTGGAGACCTATTTTGGACCTATCCATCCTAAACACATTTTTACTCGTACCAAAATTCAAGATGCTCACATTACAGCAGGTTCTTCCCATGCTGGGCAAGGAGTCTTGGCTGGTAACATTGGACCTCAAGGAGGCATACCTGCATGTCCCAGTCGGACAAAATTGCAGAAGATACCTCAGATTTCTTGCAGGTTCAACCCATTATCAATTCTCTGCATTGCCTTTGGCTTATCTACTGCGCCCAGAGTATTCATGAAATGCCTGGCATCAGTAATTGCCTACTGCAGACTTCAAGGGATACAAATATACCCATATTTGGACAACTGCCAGATCCAAGCGGACAGCAAGCACATACTTCTGAAACATCTGGCTTTTGTAATAATGTTGTTGAATTCTCTGGGATACACAGTCAACAAAAAGAAATCAAGGCTAATACCCTCTCAGAAAATAACTTTCCTGGGTGCCAACTTGGACACAAACACCCAGATGGCCTACCTCACGCCAGAGAAGCAGGGGCAACTAACTCATTACTTCAGAAAACTAGCAAATTTCCCCAGGCTGACTGCAAGGAAAATCCTGCAGGCTCTGGGATTCATGGCATCTTGCATCCTACTAATCCCATGTGCAAAGCTGCATATGAGGAAACTTCAGTGGTACCTGAAAAACCTATGGTCTCAACACAGCCACAGTTTGGAAACAATAATACCATTAATTCCATGTCTTCAAAAGGAATTTCTGTGGTGGGCTCAAGCATGCCAAACAAACACAGGTCTCCCATTCTGCAAGCCTCAAGCAAATCAAGTCATCACAACAGACGCCTCGGACTACGCCTGGGGGGCGCACATGACAGGTTCAGGGCAAATGGTCCGAAAAAGAAAAGCACCTTCACATCAATCAAAAGGAAATGCTAGCAGTAATAAATGCTATTATAGCTTTCAAAGACCTTCTGCATCCAGGTCAACTATTGATAAGGACAGACAACACCACAGTAATGTGGTACATAAACAAACAGGGAGGAACCCATTCATACCCTCTATGCAGGCTAGCCATGTCACTTTGGAACATGGCTCTGGAATTACAAATCGAACTTCAAGCAAAGTACTTGCCAGGCAAGGAAAACACGTTGGCAGACAACCTAAGCAGAAATATGACAGATCCACACGAATGGAAGTTGCATCCTCAAGTTTTTACAGAGATAATTCAAGCATGGGGAAGGCCAGACATAGATCTCTTTGCCTCCCACAAAAATCACCAATTGACAAAATTCTGTTCAAGGACTTTTCATCCACAGGCCTGGAGAGTGGATGCTCTATCTTTCAGTTGGACAACAGTGACAGTTTATGCCTTTCCACCTCTTCCTCTGCTGCCCAAAGTTCTATTAAAAACCAGAGCAAGACAGATCAAAGATGGTTCTAATTGCTCCAGACTGGCCAAGACAGCACTGGTACCCACTCCTGAGGAGCCTGACGCATTCCCCTCCATGGACCCTACCTCTAATGCCTCTTCTTCTGACTCAGCACAGCTTCAAAACTTTTCACAGTCAGCTGAAAACACTCAATCTGGCCGCATGGAAGATTCCTTAACATCACAACAGACCCTACTCTCCAAGGAGGTGCAGGATGTCATTTTGGAGGCCAGAAGGCCGTCTACTAGAAAAGCTTACTCCGCAAAATGGAAACGGTTTTGTGCCTGGAATGAGAAAAAGGGCCAGAATCCAGGAAAACTGAATTTACCTCAAATATTACAGTATCTAGCTGAGCTGCTAAGCAGTGGACTTTCATTCTCCTCCATCAAAATCCATGCCTCAGCCATTTCTGCAGAATACAACACTGATCCACCTTTATTCTCTCACCCCCTTTTAAGACAGTTCCTCAGAGGGGCTAAGAATATAAAACCCCAAGGAAACAACCAATACCTGCTTGGGACCTCAATTTCATTCTAGAAAAGCTGCCCTTGCCTCCTTTTGAGCCAGCTGCCTCAACAGATTTGCAATATTTGTCCTGGAAAACAGCTTTCCTTCTGGCTATCACCTCAGCTCGTAGGGTATCGGAACTACAAGCCCTCATGGCTGTGCAGCCTTTTATCATCTTCCATCAAGACAGAGTTTCCTTATGAACCAACCCGTCCTTTATGCCAAAGGTGGTATCCAGGGTAGCTTTGAATCAGGCTATACACTTACCTAACTTTTACCCTAACCCTCAAAACAAAGGGGAGAGACTACTACATTCCTTGGACATCCACAGACAGCTGCGCTATTATTTGGACAGAACAAAGAATTCAGAAAATCAGAACAACTCTTTGTGTCCTCTGCTATAGGAGCTCAAGGGAAGCCAATTTCAAAACAGACAATCTCAAAATGGATAGCCCACTGCATACGTTTTTGTTACTCTTTTCATGGTAAAACTGTACCTGCAGGCATCAGATCTCACTCCACAAGGGCCACAGCTACCTCTGCAGCTTTCCTCAGAGGAGTTCCTACCAAAGATATTTTGGAAGCAGCCACTTGGAGTTCTGGGCATACCTTCTCCAAGCACTACCACCTACCATTATACTCCAAAACTAGAGCAGGCTTTGCCACTGCAGTCTTGCAGGGCATCCTGGCTCCTCCTAGTTCCACCTAGTGCCTACCACCCCTTTCTTAGCTTTGGGATTCTACCCATCTGTTATGACTGCAGCTGTATGCACGATGAACATAGTACAGTTTTGTACCTACCATAAATGTAGATGTTAGAGTGCTAATACAGCTGCAGTCCAGATTTCACTCCCTCCTTCCCCTCTTGGGACAGGCCTATTGGCTAACACCTCCTCATACAACCTGATTGGGGTATTCATTTATGGTGTATTTGCTTGCAACTACTGTATTTTGATTATATTGCATTGTATTATTACACACATTTATGTATTGCCTTCCTTCTGGGGGCACCTGACATCTGGGGCAAGAAAAACTGAAGAAAATGGCGTTGGCTGGTTCTTTTATACCCCTGTCGCACTGATGTCAGAGAAGAAGCGACGACAACCGACGCCGGACCTAGACTTTGGAATTCGGCTGACCGAGGACCCGCCTGATGGCAGAAGAACCCATCTGTTATGACTGCAGCTGTATTAGCACTCGAACATCTACATTTATGGTAGGTACAAAACTGTACTTTGGTAGTTTTCTGTCCCAAAGCCTGCTGTGCAGTATAAGAGCCTTGTCAAGAAAGATTACTATAGCTTTTTGAAGATTTTCACAATGAGGAGAGCCTCTGCCAGTGCATGTCTTGGCACTGAGTGTTCTTTTGAAACTGACAGCAGAAACCTTCTTACTCCATGTTCCATCCTTGTAGCATAACCATGACTGGCAGTCATTTAGTTATCTGCTAACCATTTTTTTTTTTTTTTTTTTTGTAAGACTGATCTTGAGCCTGGTGCTGCCTGTACTCACCAAGTATATGATTTTTTTATGGAATTAACCCTGCATTATGAATGCTTTGCAAAAGGCAGGGGCAGCAAATTCCAGGTATGAATAGGTCAGCAGAAGGAGTGGGTAGTCCACCAATAAAACCTGTACCACACAGAGATTCAGGGCTTTAGAAAAAAGTTTTGGACATACAAAGCTGATTATCAACAGAAGTGTCGATTTGCCTTGCCCATCACATTGATATGCATGGGTATACACATTTTACAGCTGCTGTTAATTTATTAAACGCATAGCTCTGTTCTCATACCCAATGCTGTTAACAGTGTTCATACAACAAAGGTATACCACTTCCAGTTTATATTATTTAAACAAGTCTGTATACCGGACCACTAGAGCCCTTCTTCAGTAATAGCACAGTTCCAGCAAACAAAAATACTTAATATTTAAAATCGTGCACATTCTAAAAATAAAAGGCCAGCCTATAAGAAGTCACCAAGCTAGCAAAAAAAATTCTCCATAAGAAGGAACAAATACAGTTCTGCATTGCTGTAATACTCAGCAATAGCTAGGGTGCAAGGAAGTGGGCACAGTCTGCACTGCAATAGAGATTCCAAATAATCTCCACCTGTCAGTTGGGATACGCACAGTACAGAAGTCTTTTTGGCCTTTTAAATGATATACTTTGAGTTGGTGTATGTTAATGCATGTGTGTGTGTGCACGTTGGGCAGTATAACAAGGAACAAGTGTAGTTCCTTCTTACAGTCTGAAGTTTTTTCTTTTTCTTCCTTTTGGTTCTTTGTGTAGCTATAGATGTGATAAGACTGTACACCTCAGTTTATCACTTTTGTTCTAACCAGGACTTCATCAGAGCTGTGGGTGTGCTTCCATAAAGACAGTTTAAAAAAACTTATAAAAAAATCACATGACCATGTCATCTAGTCTTACACAATAAAAAACACAACAACAAAGTGGAGAAAATGCAATTTGAGACAAACAGAAAGAATATCTGTGCTAATGTTTTTTCTAAAGGCAGAACTCTTTGATTTGTTAAAAGATGGTTTTCCTGAAGAGTACGATCTTTACCAGAGCTTTCAGACCAGATTGTAGGAACTGAAGATTGATTATGGTGTGTAGGTATAAACATCGGAGAATAATGTTTTTTGGACTTAAGCCTAGAGCTGTAGAGGGAGCAGCCCCTCAGAAAGACAGCTAGAACAGCAGGCGGAGAGAGTCTGGAAGGTGCTTTGAAGATTACCCCTTCAAGCATGGTATGATTATTGAGGTTGATACTGTCTTGAGTGGGAATGTATATACACTGGTGATATGAATAATTTTAGATGAGGTTCGAAAAAGATACTTGGATGCATAGTGACCAGAGAATGTTAGTCACCCAGGAAGACTGATGTATGGGCTTTATTACTGAAGGAAAGAGATCGAAGATTTATCCTGTTAGGCCAGGGGCAGATAAACTTAATCTGATTATTTGATAGAATTTCCAGCAAGATAATCACATCATCATTTTGTGTGCTTGTACCCTTTGTTTGGAGAAGAGTCTTTCAGACAATACTGCAGCTTTTTGATTAGGATAAAGAGGACCCATACATTGCCCATACTCCACTTACTCCATGCCTGACTGCTAAGAAAAGAAGTGGTAGGTGATGTTCTTCGTGTTTCACTGTTGCGGTCATTACATTTGGGTTATCTGCTTGCAGGTAGCCCTGAGTCGGCCTGATTAACAAAGTCTTGGGTCCTGCTTCGGTTGCTGTCCCTTCTTCCATGACGTCAGGTCGTCTGGTATAAAACATGCAGCCGACGCTATTACATCATCTTTCTTGCCGTGCAGTGCCTGAAGCAGAAGCAGTTCGCAAGTGCCTGTTGGCCGACTCCTGAAATTTTCGTTTTTCGTGTTTCAGAACCGAAGTCTTCAACTAAAGCTAAGTACCCCGTTGGGGAAACTTTCTTGCTCCTTACAGATGCTGAAAAATGGAAAAGATTCTGTGCCTGGAACCAATCTCAAGGGATGAGCACAGCAGCGCCCAATTTACCTCAGATTTTACAATACTTAACTGAGATGCTTCACAAGGACTTGTCTTTTTCCTCCATTAAAATCCACGTCTCAGCCATTTCAGCTCATTATAACACAGAACCTCGCCTCTCTCTCATCCACTGCTCAAGCAGTTCCTCAGAGGGGCCAAACATTTGAGACTACCCAGGAGAGCTCCAACCCCAGCCTGGGACCTTAACTTTGTCTTGGAGAAACTCACTCTACCTCCTATCGAGCCAGCTGCTACTGCAAACTTAAAATTTATGTCTTGGAAAACAGCTTTCCTTTTAGCAATCACTTCAGCTAGAAGGGTATCTGAATTGCAGGCCCTTATGGCAGTGGACCCTTTCATCATCTTTCATGCTGATAGGGTGTCCCTCAGAACCAATCCATCCTTCATGCCCAAGGTGGTATCCAGTGTGGCTCTTATTCAGTCCATTCCTTTGCCAACCTTTTTTCCCAATCCACAGAATAAAGGGAAACCGATACTGCATTCCTTAGATGAGCACAGACAACTTAGATTCTACTTGAACAGGACTAAACCTCAAAGGAAATGTGAACAACTGCTGGTGGCATTTGCTGTAGGGGCAGAGGGGAAGGCCATTTCAAAGCAAACCATTTCTAAATGGATAAGCCATTGCATTCATTTCTGCTATAAGCACCATGGAAAACCTATCGCCCAGGGGATCAGACCTCACTCTACCAGGGCTGCCTCTACCTCTACAGCCTTTGTCAGAGGCGTCCCTACCAGGGACATCCTAGAAGCTGCTACCTGGAGTTCTGTACATACTTTCACCAAGCATCATCATTTGCCAATTTTCTCTAAATCCATTGCTGGCTTTGCTACTGCAGTCTTGCAGGGCCTTATAGCTGGTCCTAATGCTACCTAAATTCCTTCTCCCAACCATAGCTTTGGGAATCTACCCAAATGTAATGACTGCAACAGTGAAACATGAAAAACATAGTACAGTTGTGTACACTTACCATAAATGTAGATGTTTGAGTGTATTCACTGTTGCAGTCCTGGTTACCCTCACTCCAGCCCCCTAACTTCTTTTGACTATACCTCTACTTTCTTTTACTATGCTTAAAAGACTTTTCGGTGTATTTGCTTTTTTGTTGGAGGTATATCATTGTACTTTTATATTTAATTGCTTCCCATTAAGGGGGCACCTGACATCTGGGGCAAGAAAAACTGATGTAATGGTGTTGGCTGCATGTTTTATACCCCTGACAACCTGATGTCATGGAAGAAGGGACAGCAACCGACGCAGGACCCAAGACTTTGTTAATCAGGCCAACTGAGGGCTACCTGCAAGCAGATAACCCAAATGTAATGACTGCAACAGTGAATACACTCTAACATCTACATTTATGGTAAGTGTACACAACTGTACTTTATCAGTGTATGTTGTTAAAGTGCTTGCAGGCTTGTGCCAGTATTTAATGACTACAACTGTATCAGGGATGTGGGTTGCTTGGCCTCAGAAAAAGTGGATTTATGTAGAAGATTCCACATGATGCCATCTACTGAAATCCCTTGTGATTTTTGAGAGATGAGGGTATGTGCTGAGAAAGTAGAGGTATAAAGACAAAAGGCAGATGTGAGTTTAGTAAATGGGGAGTGCAATAATTAATGCATTTAGATTTTTTGTGTAATAGCAAACAGAGACCATTCTAAATTTGGGAGAAAGCGATGAAAAAGTGTTGAAAGTTTAGCAGGTAAGGTATGATTGAACCCATGAGATTAGTGAAAGCGAGCAGAAGTGGTTTACACAATCAGGAGGGAAATGTAGAAAAAGTTATGATACTGAAATAAGAAAGATAAGACAAGTTTTACTGTAGAATGATGCAGGACGTGTAAAAGTATTTGAGGAAGCATTACCCTGTCTTGGCTGAGTTAAAAATGGATACATCATGCTGAAAGAAACACTTCAAAATTCTAATTGTAAAGAAGCCATAGAAACACAGTGGAATATCATGGCAGATGCAGTTCAGATGTCATAGCCCAGTTCTACCCTTCACCGTTTTTTTTTCCTTGTACTTCCTCAGGCCTTTTGCTTCAGCATAAATACCCTTTTTCTTTTGATTGCCCCATCATCAACCATTACTGAGCATCTCTGAGATTGTATGTTGTCTCTCACTGCTTGTTTTATATCTTTTTGCATATACTAAGGAGATCTACTTTATCCCCCTGTATTACATCACTGCATGCATGTTTGGCTTCCATCCTTTACTAGGAGCAGTTCAGAGGCTTCATATCAAGAATTAAAGACTGTTAGGGCTGAGTAGCAAAGGTAGAGGGTCTGTGAAGCAGGCTTTCCCCAGTTTGAGGTAATTTTTTTTCACCTGCTCATTGGAGAATGGAGCAACTCATCATGTACCTAGTGACATTGTGTGTGTTCTCTGAGTGACAGACGACCCTTACCCTTGGTATGATAACCCTCTTGTACTAGTTTGTATACAGTGGCCCTCTGCACATGAAGACTTAACAGCCATATAGTATACTCTTTCTCAGACAGCTTACTAATGACAGTTAAATTCCTAAACAACAGTTGCCTGTGCCTGTGCTAGAATTGTAATCTTTTTCATTGTTTCAGTTAACGGTGTGATGCACAAGTGGATGATTTCCCAGCTCTTTACATCACTGACTTTCTCACCTTTACTTTAAGCTTTATTTATAAATAGAGTTCTGTTCTGAGCAGCTCACATACTGATGATCTATTCCATGCTTACATTACATTGTTATGGAAGTAGAATGCAAGGTTTTCCATGAACTTAACTAACCCACTTGCACCAGTTTATGTCCTCCTTTATGTAACTTTATTCTTGATCCTTATAAAAGCACACTTCGTTTTTACATGTGAGAATTTATTTTTAGTTTTCTCCTTAATGGTGTTCACTGGACACGTATGTGTGACTTCTGAATGATTCTGCTTGACCATCTTCTTACACTGAATCAGTTTGTTTCTTTGCTGCAATGACTCCGGTATGTAAGTGTCATTCCCCAAGTGAAAACTTACCTGAAGTTTCTCTAATGAAAAAAAAAAGAGTGGTTACTCTTATTTCCTCTTTTAAATATAATGTGCTGTGTTTTTATTTTAGGTTCTGTAGACAAATCCTTTCTCAACATGAGTTTTTTTTTTAAGTATTACGATTACTGTTTTTTTTTTCCATTATGGTCTTGAGTAATGAGTATCTAAAATTTTACTGACACTGCTGAAGGTACGAGTCATGTTACAGGACGCCTGCATAAGATGTATGTAGCATGTTTTTAAAACATTATGGGGTTTTAGCTAGCCAAAGACATTCTGGAAATTAGCTCATGAGATGTATTTCCTGGGCTGGTATGCTCAGATGTTTTGGATGAAATTATGTATTCCTATTTAATTGCAGCTCTGAAATCCCTTGACCACTGATAGATTTTTACTAGGGAAGCAAAATGCATTTTGTGAGTTTTGGTTTTAAAATTCCCTTTAGCTTTCATTTTGTAAATACTTATAGAAACAATATGTGCAGAGAAATGCCTTAAGAATGAATCACTGACAGTGTGTAATATGACACTGTGGCTTTCAAAAGCTAACATTCATCCAGGAAAGGCGTCAAAAAACATACTAATTGCAAACACATTGCTGTTTGCTTCATCAGCAAATATACATATCTTCTGGTTTATTCATCAGCAAATATACATACATTACAAACATATCAGTCCAGAAGAGTGTTATTTTTGTTTACATTAGTTCACTGTGTATATAGTTTTTGTTTGCGCTGATTTGATTTCCTTTCATGAAAATCAGTAAAATAATGTAATTTCAGATAAGTGGATAACAGCACCAGGGAGGGTAAAGCTTGGTTTGCAAACAGCTGATGAAATCATGTGTCTGACACTATTTTTTTCTAAATCATTCCAGTCCATTCAGTGCCCTATCTGCATATGTACTAGAGTTCAAGCAATGTTGTTGGCAGTTCGTATACAGATCCCACATGCTATACTTGGAAGGCAGAGTAGTTCAGTTTGTGATGTATGAAGCATTTACAGAGGTTAGTGTTGATATAATGCCCACTCTGTAGTTCATGCCATAATGTCGTAAACATCTACTACTTCAGTTCTGTTGATCACGTTCCCATTCCTTTTGCGTAACTCTTAATTGTTCCATCTGTTAATTCCCTTTGAGACCTCGTTTGGCCTGCTCTTTTTTCTTCCATGGTTAGGATTTTCAGGCAAGCGTATGGGATATATTTAGGGCTTTCTGAATTGTTTTTTGAAGGCTGGCCGGATGCAGTCAGTTTGTGATCTTTCTAACCTGCAGTGCCTATTATAGTGATATTACTGGTGTTCATCAGAGGTGTAGGCAAGACACAGATATTTCCATTTGAAAAGACCAGTCATTATAGTAGATTATACAATGACCCCCGTCCCCATTAATATTCCAAAACATGCACACTGATTGGTCAGCATGCACGTTGTAAATCAAAGACTTATACTAATGGAAAAAGGTCTGTTCGCCCGGACTTTTTCCATTAGTACAAGTCTTTTTTTTTTTTTGGACAGCAGCAGAGAACAAGAGCTCAGTTGCTGTTATCTCTCTATGTTAAAAAAGTTTAACATAGCGAGATATCTTAAAAAAAGCAACGGAGATCTTCCTTTCTCCGTTGCTTTTTTTAAAGCTGTCTCGCTATGTTAAACTCGTTTAAGACAGCAAAACAGCTTTAAAAAAAGCAAAGGAGAAAGGAAAATCTCTGTTGCTTTTTTTTAAAGCTATCTCGGTATGTTAAACTCTTTTAACATAGCGAGACAAGTTTTTAAAAGCAACGGAGATCTTCCTTTCTCCATTGCTTCCACACACACAGTTCTGATGTACTGCGTAACCATACGCATGCGCAGTACATCAGAACTGCCTTAGAATACTGGACAGCTGCGGAAGAGCAGCATACAGTGCCATAATTTAAGAAAAGTAAGTATTTTTTTCTTAAATAATGTAATTGTATAATAGCAATAACCCACTTCTGGGTGTGGGTAATGCTGGATTTACCCACGGTTGTCTTTGTTTGGCCACTCGGGCTTTGCCCTCGTGACCAAACCACACCAACCATGGGTAAATCCAGCATTACCCACACCCAGGCGTGGGTTATTGCTTAAACATGCCATTAGAGTGTGTCGACACTGCTTACCTCCATGTAGCATATCACCATCTGGACAGGCTGCATGGTCATTTTATCTACATGTGAGGAAGGATGATGTATTAGCTACTAGGAGTCCTACAAGAGCACCTAGAACTGAGGACTAGATCCACCAGTCTACACTCAAAAGATAAACAGTCTGAAACTGCCTGTTGTATGCAGTTTTAAAAAGATTGTTTCCATATAAAAGCAGATTCTGCTTTGTTTTCATCGTACTGTAGTGCAGATTGATGTCAGACAGAAAGTAATGGAAAATACAGGTAATTAAGAAAATGAAAGGAATATGATAGGGATCCTGCTGTATGTTGTATGAATTAGTTAACATTTACATTGGTGAGAATGTGACCAGGAGAAAGAATATCATCTTCTAACATGGATGAACATTAATCAACAGCTTAATTTCAGCTCCTACCAGTGTGAAAAAAGAAACCGAGAGATAAGAGTTAGTGATTCGATCAGTTTTAGTATAAATTACTTTACTAGCTATTAAGTACACTGGCTGGATGCTAGCAAAGAAGGAACTTTGAGAGCCTGAAAGAAAATGAACTAGAAAAGGTGAAAAAAAACACAGACTGGGAAGAATCCTGCTGCTGTTAAGCAAAAAGCAGTTCAAGCTCCATCTTTGGTTCACAAAATGGCTTCCAGAAATTTAGAGGAAAAATAAATCAAATGTGCTCAAAGCTGATTAAATTAAATGAAACGCTGAAAAGATATATCAACTCAAGTAACAAAAAAACTATACGTCCAATAATCCATCCAATTTCATAAACCTATATGGTTTCTCCCAGCTCATACAAAACCCCACAACAATAGACAAAACCTCCAACAGACAATCCATCCTGGATTGGCCTCTCTCAAATAAAAATAACACATCCCTTCTAGCAGGATGCCTCTCCAGTACCATAAGTGACCAACTACCCACATACCTAATCAGAAACAATCTTAGTCCACCTAGACAAGTAGTCTGTAGGCTAATCCACAACAAGAAAAAATTTAATACCCACATTTTCAACTCCCTCTTCCAACAAATTAACTGGTCCCCCCTCAAAACACTACCACTAGATGATGCTGTTCAACATTTTAACACCACCTTCCTCAACATCCCAAACAGCCTGGCCCCCTGCAGAATAGCTAGAGTAAAACATCGCCACACACCCTGGCTTAGAAACAACACCAAAGACCTATTAAAAGAAAGGGACAAGGTATGGGAATACTGGCTAACTATCAAAAGCAATGACAACCTTCTACTTTTCAAACAACTTAGGAATAAAGCCAAATCACAGATAAAAGCTGACAAAAAAGCCTACTACATCACTGCACAGCAAAGAAACAAAAACAACCCCAAAAAATTCTAGGCCACTATAAACAAACTCCTTCAACCTGGTTGTACGTCCATCCCCAATCCTGCCACACCCCCATGAAATGATAACATTGCAACACAATTCAATTCCTTTTTCATAAACACAGTTCACTCACTTATTGACTATGACGAAAACATCACCACTACAATCCCTATAGACAACAATGAGGGTGTAAACTCCTCCTTTAACCCCGTTCCAGCCCATACCATAAAAAAACTACTCAGTAAGCTCAAGCCCAACAGCCTAGCTGCTGACAACCTCCCAACAGAATTCCTCAAAGCTGCCTCTGAAGTCATAACCTACACCATTTCTATTCTCATCAACCGCTCTGTCTCTGAGAACCATGTCCCACTAATCTGGAAAGTCTCCTATATCACCCCACTGCATAAAGGTGGCAACTCTACCGAGCTTTCTAATTACAGGCCCATTGCCATTCTTTTCCTCTCTCCAAAATACTAGAAAAATGTTTTCACTCCCAGGTTCTAAACTACCTTCTCTCCAGTAACCTCCTATCAAACACACAACATGGTTTTCGCCCGCACCACAAACGCCCTCCTCAGTTTTACTAACACAATAAATGAACACAGAAATCAGAACAAATATGTCTCATCCATCTTTCTAGATCTCTCAAAGGCATTTGACACAGTTTAACACCTACCATTAGAAGAAGCAGTGAAATACTTTAATTCTAAATTTTTAGCCATTGTAGACTATCATGCACCAACACGTACAATTAGAACTAGGATAAAACCAGCCCCATGGATCTCTAAAGCTACCAAGCAAAAAAATCCTCCTTAGAAACAAACTCTGGGCCAATGGCGCACTGCTAAAACCCTGCTGATCAATTCAAGTTGAGACAGCTAAGAAATGAGACAAAGAAAGCCAAACTGTTAGACAAATGGAACTTATACTTTCAGCTCCAACAAACCCACCAAAACAACCACAAAAAGTCTGGTCAGGCATCAATAAACTCATACACCCAGGCCATTCAGTCACGCCCACCCCTTTAGGCTCTGATCACAAAAGTTCCAAGCAAATAGCCAGTACCTTTAACACTTTCTTCACAGAGACCATTCAATCTCTAGCCAATCAGCTATCCCCTGACACCTCTTCTTCATCCACCCCCATCTCTAACCCATCCCAATCATTTCACTTTCAACCTGTTCCTACATCCCTTGTCTGCACACTTATTTAAAAACTTAAACCTACCACCCTCTCTGCAGACCTCCTCCCTGCAGAATACCTACAAAAAAACAGCAAAAGCCATAGCCTACCCCATATCTATCCTGATTAATAGAACCATTACTGAAGGAACTATCCCAACAATCTGGAAAATTTCACATATTATCCCCCTGCATAAAAGAAGCAACTCTAATAAATTATCAAACTATAGACCTATAGCCATTTCTCCACTGGCAAAAATCATGGAGAAATGCATTCATAAACAATTGTTAAACTACCTATTAGAAAACAACTTACTAGCTTAATGTCAACACGGTTTCAGACCATTTCATAGCACCACCTCTGCTCTTTTATCCTTTTCTGACTATATTAATAAAAATTGCAATAATGACACTCTCCTCTGCCCTCTTTATTGATCTATCAAACGCTTTTGATATGGTTAACCACACCTTACTCATAAACATACTCAAAAACCTGTCACTAGACATACTAGCTATACAGTGGTTCCAGTCTTACTTGATCAACAGGCAGCAGGCTGTACTATGGGAACATAACTTATCTTCACACCTCCCAAATGCCCTTGGTGTCCCTCAAGGCTCCATATTAGGTCCTCTTCTATTTTCTATTTTTATAAATGACCTACATTCCGTAATGCCTCAAGCTACCTGTATCCAGTACACAGATGATTCCACGTTAATATGCTCTGCCACTTCTACAGCAGATCTACAGTTCCTACCCCAAAACGTGTTTAATACAGTTGAAAAATGGCTACTACAACGATGTCTCATCTTGAACCCCAAAAAAACAAAACTGCTACTATTCACTCCCACCCGTAGGCCCCCCCCCCTCTTAATTTTAATATTGCGTCAAGCAATGGTACTACCATATCTCCTGGTACTACTACAAAACTACTTGGGGTACTAATAGACAACAACCTTACCTATGATTCCCATACAGTACTATAAAAACAGTCGACAAAAAATTGGGTTCCCTCTACAGGATCAAACTCTTTCTGACCCCACTAGCCAGGACCAATATTGCCTGTACCCACTTAATTTCTACCCTTCTTTATGCCTCCCCTATATATATATATATATATATATATATATATATATATATATATATATATATATATATTAAACTATGTAAAAGCATCATTGTAACAATCTTCAACAACTAGGATGGTTATAATTGCCAAATCTGCTACTATTTAACCAACTAACAGTTGCCCACAAAATCCTATATCAACCTACTAACACACCAATACTTACAAACCTTATCACCCCGTATAATAACCTGAAGACCCTACGCTCATCAAATAAACTACTGGTACAAATAAGTAAAACTAACAATCTGGCTGGTGATTCTCTGTTCACTAATACTGTTGGTAAAACCTGGAACTCCCTCCCCAATGACCTAACCTCCCTTTCCTCTATAACCCTGTTTAAAAGCAAACTGAAGCTATACTTTATATCACACTGATTATGCCCCTGTGCTAACCTTGACTAACTACCTCCCTTATCTCTGGTTATTAATCTCCATACCTGTATAAGCTAGTTACTTTTCTAGCAACAATAAAGAGAGTGTGATTTAACTGTTTAAATGTTATTAGAGATTTCTTTGTATGATTAACCATAGCTGATATGTACTAAGATTCTGTAAGCAGAATCACAATGTATTGCAAACATCTGCTATATACCTGCATTTGTAAAATGTCATTTACTGTAAATATTGCTGTGAGTTGTGGAGCTTATTTCCCCGGGCCTCTACTGAAAATGGATATATATCCTGTTGGACTAACCCGGTCAACAAATGTAAAATAAAATAAAATAATAATAAAAACTGCTGTCAGAACTGGCCACATTACATCTCAGTCATTCTTCCCTAGCTTGGTTCCACAGCTGTCTAACCAAATGCCAGCAGGCTGTTAGATGGCAACAGGAGCTGCTATCTTTTCCCCCTGTTAACATAGGCATTCCACAAGGCTCCATATTAGGCCCCCTACTTTTTACCATCTTCACAAATCAACTCCATAAATCCACATCTCTCGCCTCTGTCATCCAATATGCAGATGACTCTACCCCGATATGCTCCGCCCACTCTCTGACACTACAGGCTGTAACACAACAATCCTTCCTAGAAGTTGAATCTTGGCCAACTAACACTAACCTCATACTGAACCCAAACAAGACCAAACGCATGCTCTTTCTCCCCACCAAAACACCCAATCCCTCAGCCACTTTCAAATCCACTCCTCCAGCAACACAATCATAAACACCAGCTCACATATCAAATTACTAGGTGTCACAATTGATAGCAAATTAAAATTCGACCTACACTTCTCTCAAACCATTAAAAAAAACACACATCAAACTAGGCTCTCTTTACTGAATAAATCCTTTCTAAACTAGCCATTCTAAACTAAGCATCACCAGGACTCATCTCTTATCTACTGTTCTGTATGCTTCTCCCATCTTTACAAACCTTAACAAAACTGACCTTGCCAAACTTGAATCAACCTACAATAAAATAACCGAGTTCGCCACTAGCTCCCCATATAGGTCCCACCACTGCTCTCCCCTACAAGAAATAAATTGGCTAGAATTCCCACAACTACCCTATACCCAACTTGTCTTTACTCACCAACTAATATACCAGCCAAACAGAACCCCAGCCCTACAACATTTACTCCAACCATATACCAACACTCGGCAACTCATATCTTCATACAAAACACTCCTCCAAGTATCCAAAAGCAACAACAAAACAACCGGGGATGCCCTCTACTCCCTCCAAATTTCCAAACTTTGGAACACAATCCCACAACACATCCTAAATGCTACCAACCTACACCAATTCAAAACTCTGCTCAAAGACCACCTCACTAACAACTGGCTCTGCTCCTGTTCCAAGCCAGGCTAATACCACATAAGCCCACATCAAATTTCATCCCCTAAATTTTATAGTCTCCATGTATACCCCACTCCCACTTGATGTTTATCGTGCATACAGCTGCAGTCATAACAGATGGGTTCTCCTGCCGTCAGGCGGGTCCTCGGTCGGACAAATTCCAAAGTCTAGGTCCGGCGTCGGTTGTCGTCGCTTCTTCCCTGACGTCAGTGCGACGGGTATAAAGGAACCAGCCGACGCCATTTTCTTCAGTCTTTCTTGCCGCGCGGTGCCCGAAGCAGAAGCAGTTCGCAAGTGCCGGTCGGCCAGCTCCTGAGATTACGAAAATTTGGAAACCGAAGTCTTCTTAAAAGCCAAGTGTACCCCGTTGGGGAAACTTTTCTTGCCTCAGACCGATGTCAGACAAAGTTGATAATTGTATTTCTTGTGGGAAGCAAATACCACATAAGGATTTCCATTCCCTTTGTATACCTTGTTTAGGCCCAGACCACGATGTCTCGGTCTGTCGCTTTTGTGCTACATTCAACAAAAGCACTATTAAGCGTCGGGCGGAGTTCGCCCAGCATTATTTTGGAAAAGCATTTAACTATACTATGTCGTCAGATACTCCGACTCCGGTTTTGTCTAAAAAACGCAAAAGACAAGGACCGACACACGAGGTCTGCGGCCTCTACCGACACCACGCCAAAGCCGACTACACGTGGTCCGGTTCTCAGCGAGGCGCCTACGCAGCCCCTGATTACGGACGACACTTCTTTGATGGTGTCTCCTGTGCCCGAGGTCGCAGGCTCCTCGGCCCACACCCCGACTACAGATACCGAAGCCACTCTCGACGTTGAAACTCAGAATGTGGACAGGTCCACCTGCACTCAAGGTGTCTTCAGACCTTCCTCTTCTTTCTCCATCAAGGCTTTCAGAAAATCTAAAGCAACCATGCACTCTGAGACCAGATACACAGGGCCCATCTCCAGGCCCCATGCCTAAGAAACAGATGCTTAAAATGGCTGAGGATTTAATTACTCTAATCAGAGGTTCTCAGCCCCCACCGGACAAAAGGCCCAGAGTGGAGGAAGATTCCCCCTCCTCTGATCAGGGCTTCATTATTTCAGAGCACTCTGATGGTCAGGAACATTCTTACTCCCCTTTTGAAGACTCTGATGCGGAGGAGTCCATCCCTTCTGTATCACCCCCTGAGGATTACTCATTTGGGGAAACTTTGCATACCTTAAGGGAACACTTCCACTGGGAAGGCCAGGATTATTCAGATTCCAAGAAAAGGCTCAGGGAATTTCTTCTGTTACCTCAACACAGGCCTCTGGCTATACCTCCTGTCTTGGGCATCCTAGATAATGTTTACTCGGAGGCCTGCCTTAACCCGGACTCTCTACCTCCAGCTCCAGTTAAGCCTGACAGGTACTACAGGGTTCCTGACTCTCACCAATTTCTATACAAAAGCCATGCTGCTGACCTAGAAACCATCTCACAGGGCCCCAAGGGAGTTGAGGCCTCCATTGCCAAAAATCCATTGCCTTCCGAGAGAGATTCCAGGTCCTTAGAAAGGTGGGGGAAAAAGGTATATACCTCGGCTACCTTATCCATGAGGGCCTTAAACTGTCAGTTTCATATGCTAAAATATCAACAGTTTTTGTTATCACAATTCAAAAGTAAAATGTCACAACCTGAACAACCAGACTTGAAGGAGTTGCAGGATTTGATGCATAGTGCAGAACAAGTGGGTAAGCATACCTTACAATGTGATTTTGATGCTCTAGTGGCCTCATGTAGAGCTGCTGTTACAGGATCAGTCATACGTAAGCATGCCTGGCTCAAGGAACAAGTCTTGCCTGATCATGTCAAAGCTAAATTACTAGACGCCCCTCTTCAAAAGGATGTACTATTTGGTGCTAATGCTGAGGAGGTATTAAGGAAAATGGAGGAAAAGGCTAAATCAATGCAAACTGTGAAAGAATTTCTACAGGTTCAACCCCCACGTTTTAGTAGAAATTGGCCTTCCAAAAATTGATCCTTTCCTGCCACAGACAGACCCCAAAGAGGCAGATACAGGCGCCCGAGGGGCAGAGGACAATCCCAAGGATCGTATAGAGGCAGACAATGGCAAGCTCCTGCTCAGAGGTGGTGAGGACAACTCGCAATCTTTCAGAAAGCAAACCCAATGACTTTCCCCTTTGCATGCCAACCAGGTCTCAAATGGCAGCCCCCTTAGGAGGAAAGCTGGCATTATTTTCAAAAAATTGGCATGTTGTCACAAAGGACAAATGGATCCTGGACATTATAAACAGAGGCTACAAATTCCATTTTCACACCCTTCCAAAAATGAGAGGCATGTCAAACCTGCCACACAATCAAAGGGCAGAGGCACAAAGGCAAATTACAGATCTCATAAACATGAAAGCTATTCAAGAGGTACCTACGCACGAACAAGGTCAAGGTTTTTATTCCAGGCTATTTCTGGTGCCAAGGAAGGGAAAAGATTGGAGACCTATTTTGGATCTATCCATCCTAAACACATTTCTAATCGTACCAAAATTCAAGATGCTCACTCTACAGCAACTTCTTCCCATGCTGGGCAAGGAGTCTTGGGCTGGTAACACTGGACCTCAAGGAGGCATACCTGCATGTCCCAATCAGACAAAATTGCAGAAGGTACCTCAGATTTCTTGCAGGTTCAACCCATTATCAATTCTCTGCATTGCCCTTTGACTTATCTACTGCGCCCAAAGTATTCACGAAATGCTTGGCATCAGTAATTGCCTACTGCAGACTTCAAGGGATACAAATATACCCCTATTTGGATGACTGCCTGATCCAAGCGGACAGCAAGCACATTCTTCTGAAACATCTGGCTTATGTAATAATGTTATTGAACTCTCTGGGATACACAGTCAACAAAAAGAAATCAAGGCTAATACCCTCTCGGAAGATAATTTTCCTGAGTGCCAATTTGGATACAAACACCCAGATGGCCTACCTCACGCCAGAGAAGCAGGGGCAACTAATTCAATACTTCAGAACACTAGCAAATTGCACCAGGCTGACTGCAAGGAAAATCCTGCAGGCTCTGGGATTCATGGCATCTTGCATCTTACTAATCCCATGTGCAAAGCTGCATATGAGGAAACAGTACCTGAAAAACATATGGTCTCAACACAGCCACAGTTTGGAAACAATAATACCACTAATTCCATGTCTGCAAAAGGAATTTCTGTGGTGGGCTCAAGCATGTCAAACAAACACAGGTCTTCCATTCAGCAAGCCTCAAGCAAATCAAGTCATCACAACAGACGCCTCGGACTACGCCTGGGGGGCGCACATGACAGATCGGTGCATTCAGGGCAAATGGTCCCAAAAAGAAAAGCACCTTCACATCAATCAAAAAGAAATGCTAGCAGTAATAAATGCTATTATAGCTTTCAAGGGCCTTCTACAACCAGGTCAACTATTGATAAGAACGGACAACACCACACTTATGTGGTACATAAACAAACAGGGAGGAACACATTCTTACCCTCTATGCAGACTGGCCATGTCACTTTGGAACATGGCCATGGACTTACAAATGGAACTACAAGCACAGTACTTGCCAGGCAAGGAAAACACACTGGCAGACAACCTAACCAGGAATATGACAGATCCACACGAATGGAAATTGCATCCAAAAGTTTTTACAGAAATAATCCAAGAATGGGGAAGGCCAGACATGGATCTCTTTGCCTCCCACAAGAATCATCAATTGACAAAATTCTGCTCAAGGATCTTCCATCTAAAGGCCTGGAGATTGGACGCTCTTTCTTTCAGTTGGACATCAATGACAGTTTATGCCTTCCCTCCTCTTCCTCTGCTGCCCAAAGTTCTATTAAAGACCAAAGCAGACAGACCAAAGATGATTCTCATTGCTCCGGACTGGCCAAGGCAACACTGGTACCCACTCCTGAGGAGCCTGACTCATTCCCCACCATGGACCCTGCCTCTAATGCCTCTTCTTCTGACTCAGCACAGTTTCAAAACTCTTCACAGCCAGCTAAAAACACTCAATCTAGCCGCATGGAAGATTCCTTAGCATCACAACAGGCCCTACTTTCCAAGGAGGTGCAGGATGTCATTTTGGAGGCCAGAAGGCCATCAACTAGAAAAGCTTACTCCGCAAAATGGAAACGTTTTTGTGTCTGGACTGAGAAGAAGGGCTAGGATCCTGGAAAACTGAATTTACCTCAAATACTACAATATTTGGCTGAACTGCTAAGCAGTGGACTTTCTTTCTCCTCCATCAAAATCCATGTCTCAGCCATTTCTGCAGAATACAACACTGATCCACCTTTATTCTCTCACCCTCTCTTAAGACAGTTCCTCAGAGGGGCTACGAATTTAAGGCCTCCAAGGAAACCACCAATACCTGCTTGGGATCTTAATTTCATTCTGGAAAAACTGACCTTGCCTCCCTTTGAGCCAGCTGCCTCATCAGATTTGCAATATTTGTCCTGGAAAACAGCTTTCCTTCTGGCCATCACCTCAGCTCGTAGAGTTTCAGAACTACAGGCTCTCATGGCTGTCCAGCCTTTTATCATCTTCCATCAGGACAGAGTTTCCTTATGAACCAACCCGTCCTTTATGCCTAAAGTGGTATCCAGGGTAGCTTTAAATCAGGCCATACATTTACCTACTTTTTATCCTAATCCTCAAAACAAAGGGGAGAGATTATTACATTCCTTGGACATCCACAGACAACTGCGTTATTATTTGGACAGAACAAAGCCTTTCAGAAAATCAGAACAGCTCTTTGTGGCCTATGCGGTAGGAGCTCAAGAGAAGCCAATTTCCAAACAGACAATCTCAAAATGGATAGCCCACTGCATACGCTTTTGCTATTCCTTTCATGGCAAAACTGTTCCTACAGGCATTAGAACTCATTCCACCAGGGCCACAGCCACCTCTGCAGCCTTCCTCAGAGGAGTTCCTACCAAGGATATTTTGGAAGCAGCCACTTGGAGTTCTGTGCATACCTTCTCCAAGCACTACAACCTACCATTATTCTCCAAATCTAGAGCAGGCTTTGCCACTGCAGTCTTGCAGGGCATTTTGGCTCCTCCTAGTTCCACCTAGTGCCTACCACCCCTTTCTTAGCTTTGGGATTCTACCCATCTGTTATGACTGCAGCTGTATGCACGATGAACATAGTACAGTTTTGTACCTACCATAAATGTAGATGTTCGAGTGCTAATACAGCTGCAGTCCAGGTTTCCCTCCCTCCTTCCCCTCTTGGGACAGGCCTATAGGCTAACACATCCTCATACAACCTGATTGGGGTTTTCATTTATGATGTATTTGCTTGCAACTGCTGTATTTTTATCATATTGCACTGCATTATCACACAAATTTATGTATTGCCTTCCTTCTGGGGGCACCTGACATCTGGGGCAAGAAAAACTGAAGAAAATGGCGTCGGCTGGTTCCTTTATACTCCTGTTGCACTGACGTCAGGGAAGAAGCGACGACAACCGACGCCGGACCTAGACTTTGGAATTCGGCCGACCGAGGACCCGACTGACGGCAGGAGAACCCATCTGTTATGACTGCAGCTGTATCAGCACTCGAACATCTACATTTATGGTAGGTACAAAACTGTACTTTAACACCACCTATCAGCTACCTACAAGTGTATAGTTTAGTTATTTATTTTTTTGGCAAGGGTATACATATGTACACGTATTAAAGTATACTCATATCAACTAAAGATGAACCCCTGCCCAAAAAAAAAAATACATATCTATATATATATATATATATATATATATATATATATATATATATATAGATATATATATATACACACACACACACACACACACATATGACTTTACTCTGTTGTAATAACTTTTTCTTTTTCACTAAAGTACCAACTGTATATTGTGCTTTCTTTATTGTCTCTAGATATTTCTGTTAAATTCTATGTAAAACCGACACTGTACCTGTCAATGTTGTTGTATTATTTGAGCTTTTCTCCCCTGGCCTATGCTGAAAATGGGCTCACACCCAGACGGACTATCCCGGTCAACAAATGTAAAATAAAATAAATAAATAAAATGCTAGAAAAAAATGGAAGAAGCTTTAAACAGCTATTCAGTTGAACTGATAAAACTACAAAAATCAGAGATTGAATTGAAAAAAATGCTGGCAGAGTATGAGATTGCTCAAGGAAAGCTTTTTCAAAAAATGGTAAGAGTTAGAGGACAGCTTTCAGAACAAAAACTGATATTTTCTGCTGTACCAGAGAAACTGAAAAGAACAGACTGTATTAATTTTATGAAAGCACAAATAAGCAACTGGACCGGTTTTCCACATCTGCATTTGTTAATTAAAATGGCATTGTGTGTATGCTCCAATCTGCTATCAGAAAGCAGCTAAGATCTGTATTAATAAAGATTCAATTATATCAGTGGAGAGAATTGATCCTGACAAAACTGTGGCAGAAGGGAAAAATATTAAAAATTAGAGACCGTAATAATTTTTTCACAAACACTATTCACTGTACAATGGGCAAAAGAGAAGCAAATTTAACCCTGCAATTAGAGAATGTTGAGGGGGAGGTTCGAGATTTAAGCTGTTATATCCAGCTATTTTAGAATTTTTTTTTTCCTATGGAAGAACAGTCATTTTTGATGCAGAACATGCTAAAGAGGAATTACAAATGTTTGTCCAGCAAAAACTGGGACATCAAACAAAAGGTGACTCTGGTTCTCATTCTTTTCATAATAAAACTCTTAGAGGGACTGTCGGTGAAACCTTTTCCAGTGTTCCAAAGGAAAATGCATGGGAGACAGAAACAAAACACAGGCTTTGGCTAGAAGAATTGGGTGTACTTTGGACTTTAACTGGAGTTTGGGGTTGAAAGACTGAGGCGAACAGGATGAAATTAATGACTAAATGTGAAACTATGAAGTATCAATCACATTTGTGAACTATGGCATCACAAGAAAAAATGGCTGAGGAAAGATTGGACTTCAGCTGACTTTGTTAAACTTGTTGGGGGAAATGAGAGGCATATACCTCACTTCAGTCATTAATGTTTGGAAGAACATTGAAAGGGGAAAAAAGAAAAGTAAGTAAAACAGTTTTTGTTAACCATATTTGTACAAGATATTTCATGATATAAATTGCATGTTATATGGAAAAGCATTTTCAGTGATTGCATGTGAAAAAAAATAGCAGAGGAAGCAAGTACTTTTTTTTCTTTTTAGTTTTAAGAAATGTAGACATTACAGTATATACAAATGAAAAAGGCTAGACAGAAGCATTTTTAAGTTAATTTACTGTAATCTTGGACTGTTGAGGTGGGGGATGAGGCATAAAAGTGCACTGATGATATATGTAGAGTTCAGATATTTTCTCTCACTTTTACATAGATGACTGGTTCAAAGCTCTTGGCTTAATCTAATAAGATTTATTTGCTTGGAAGTTTACATTGGCATTTTTATACCCCAAGTAGATTCCAAATATTTTTTCCTTTGGTAGATAGCAAATGTTGGAGATGTATTAGGGGAAAAAGGAGGTAATTGGGAAAATATTTTCTGGGAGTGTAATGAGTTGGTAGACTTTAAAAATTCCCTGCAGAATACTCTGTCAGATATACTGGGTGAGCAAATTGATATGACTAAGGAATTTTTTTTTTTGCGCTATGATACAGAATCAGAGTTTCTTCGCTGTAGTAAGGCCTTGCTGAGTCTAATTATGGTGGCTGCTGAAAAAGCAATTACTGGGAAATTGGAAATCAAAGTCTAAACCAACTGTACTCGAAGTAGTGACTATAGTAACAGAGAGAAAACAACTGGAATGGGATCTTTAGAAAAGGGTAGGAGCAAATTGCATTGAAAAAACATGGAAATTGTGTGAACAATGCATGCAGACAAGGAATGAGGTTTAAAAGAAGGTATTTTAATGAGATATGTAATGTTTGACTGACAGTGACTGGATAGATTATAAGTGATATATAATGTTTGCAACTAAAAGTGTGTCAGTGTGGTTTGTTTTCATTTATTTGAATGTATGATGGCATGTGTCATAAGTAATTTAGTAAAGATATTTCTTTAAAAAATCTAATAATATTTTTTGTGTATGTGTGTGGCCTTTAAAACTAAGAGAACACTGTGAATGTAGTAAAATGTTTTCTGTAGCAAATAATTGTTCCTTGTGAGTTGAGAAGTCCGCAGCTGACAGCAGCTCTATATTCTGTTTTTACATTTCCATGGAAACCAGCCAACAGGTGCAGGCAAGAAATATTGAGAGTTCGTCTGAGTATTGTATGCTGAGGGAATTGTAAAATTAAAAGGTACAAGGGCAAGCAGTTTACTAAAAATAAAGTTTTAAATTATTGGCAGCTAAATACTTTGACACATTTAATGGAACAGTGCATAATTTATTTTTATTTAAAGGTAGACACTGCACTTTTTCTTAAGGCTAAAATATAATGTTTTATGAAAGCATACAAGCTGTTTTACATATCTGGGAGGGGAATAAAGATAAGAACAGAAAGCAATTAGTGTAAGTAGGGGCACAGGCTGTAACATGTGCCTTAGAATGGATAACCTTAATTTTAGGTTAGGTAATGCCTATGGATGTAGCTGTCTATTTGGGACAGTTGCTCCCATCAGGAGGGTTAACTTCATTATTTGAAGATATACATAGTTTGTGTGTTGTTATGGAGTTCCAGGGATGTGTTTTTTTGTTTGAGGGTATTCATTAAAACAAAATCTTGTAAAATGTGACGTGTTTAAATGGAGATGACAAAAAGCTACTGTGTAAGAGATCAACCTGCCAAACATTAGTGGGTTCATGTAACACAAAATCTGGACATAGATATTTAAAAAAAACTTCTTATCATAATGGGTACACTAGCCATATTATTTTGGAATGCAAATGGACTTACAGGTATAGACCAAAGGGTAAGAGTATTGAATTTTATTTTAAATGCAGAGTACAAATAGCAATGCTACAGGAGACACATTTGGAAAGAAGTGAGTATGTGACTTTGATAATGGCTTTTAGGATAGATATTTAGCAGAATATTAGGAACAGCGGAAATAGAGAGTACTTGTACTAATTGCTAAATTAACTCCAATAGCGACAGAAGAGGGAGAAAAAAATAAATGTAGATTTGTGGCAGTAAGGTACTATTGGTAAATGAGGAGGATTACGTTAGCATGTATTTATATTCCACCGGAAATGGCTATTATGGCACTTAATAAAATTTTGGGAGAGATGACCAGGTTTCAGTAGGGAATATTGCATATAGGTGGAGACTGGAACTTGATATGCAACAGCGAGGATGTATCTGAATGACCTACAATGGAAAATATAATAAAAAAGGTAGATTTCTGAAGAAATTTATGAAAATATTTGGTACGGAAGACGTGAATTCAATAGTAGGAAGTCTAAGAGAATCTATACATTATTCACCAAAGTACAATAACTAGGCTAGACTAAGACAGAAATATTTCACAGGAACACGTTTATTTAACCAAAAGCTTTGAAACACATCCAATGATAACCGTTTCAGATCATACGCCAGTAACAGTGATAGAATTGCAGAATAATGAAATAAAAAAGACAGTAGTACTTCCCTCACTACCTGTTAAAAGAGAGGAATTTAAGGAATGCATAGTGGAAATGATTCAAGAGTTATTAGGGACAATAGAAGTTTCTTCATAATGTATGGCTAGAGAGTGGGAAATAATGAAAGTGGAGGTTAAAAACTGTGTAGAAATAAAAGAAAAATATATATATGGTTAAGAATTGGCAGGAATTATTTAGAGGGTCTGGCAAAGTTTAAATTAATGCAGAGTGAAGGGAATCTCACAGAACAGGAAGAGGTGCAACTTCACAGTGCTAAAGAGAAAATAAGGGAGTATTTGGATAATATGTATGAGTTTAAAAATATTGCTATTAAGCAGCTGTTTTTTGATAACCCCAGAGCACAAAACCTTATAACAACAACTCTGGCAACAGAAAGCAGAAAAGATTGCTGTCTATAACAAGAAAAATAACCAGTGATCCTGTAGTAGTAGAGATATTTCAGAAATTTTATGAGACTTTGTAAAAAGCAGAGAAATATAAAAATTAAGAAACAACACAGATAAAAATATTTATGGAAGACTTAAGCATGCCAAGGTCAGAGGTAGATGAGGTTTAACAATTAACAGTTAAGATAATAAGAGGAGATGAGATAAAAACTGTGGTGTATAAATCTGCACGAAATCTTCAGGAATAGGTGATATTCCTGTGGAAATTTGGAAGCTAGGAGGTAAGAAATGATAAAAATCTGGAAGGCTTTGTTTAGTACTGTTTTAAAAGGTGGGGAAGCACCAACATCCAGCAGAGAACTGTGGTGGCTATAATACCTAAAGGTGGTAAAGACCCATCAAGTCCAGCTTCATATAGGCTCATTTTAATTTTAAACCATGATTATAAAGTGTTTATGTCTGAAAAAATGGCAAAGGTTTTGCCAAAATTGATATATATATATGGATCAGTGTATGGTTTTGAGGAGGGAAGGCAAGCATTTGGTAACATTGATGATGCAAAAGGAAGTAGTATGTAAGAAAATACTGCTGCTGGTGGTGTCTTGATGCAGGGAAGGTATTAAACAGAGTGGGCTAAGATTTTATGAGCTGGACAATGGAAGCATTTGCATTCCTTGACACACTAAAAAGGTTAGTAAGGTGAATATGCAAGGAGATCAGAGGCAAAAATTAAAGTGGGAAGGGTTCCTCTCTGACAAGGTGTGTCTGAACAGAGGAACTAGCAGGGGTGTCTTTTTTCCTCTTGGTTATTTGCTTTATACTTAGAGTCATTGGCAAACAAAATAAGGGATTCAGAAATTCAAGGATACAGTTGGTATGGTAATCAAGAAAAGTTGGCTTTATTTAAAAACAATGTTATTTTGTACCTGATAAAGCCAGAAAAGGACATCCCAGTGTTGTGGGACATTTTGAGATAGTTTCAAGTCTTTTGGGTATATAAAATTAATGAAGATAATGCAGAGGCTGTACATGAATTGGTTCAGCAATACCCATATTTATGGGGATACAATAAAATAAAGGATTTAGGAGTATGGATTAAAAAGAATGGTATGGCAGATAAGGGTATTTGGGGAGTGACTAAACAAAAGATAATACAATCAGATGAGAAACTGTAAGCACTCATTTTTGGATATATGGATAGCAAGATGCAAGCAGTGCAAATGTTTTTAGTCCCTTTAGATGTCCTTCCATATCACTGTTGCAGTATTCTTTACCTAAGGGGTCTCCTGCCAAGGATATCCCAACAATCAGCCAGTATACCAAAGCCTTTAGTTCTTATAGGAGTCGTACCTCACATGTATGCTCCCTGCACAAGGCATAGAGCATAATGCGGATGTATGTACACACACACACACACAACTGCTTTGCCATCATTCCAAACATTGTTGAATGGCGGTCTGAATGCCCTTCTTCTGAAAACACGTTTTGGTTACCAACACAGATGTGTCCCATTGGGATTTCTTCATTTTTTTGTTATTTTGTTCATGTCATCCAGAAAGGAAAAATGTCATTGCAGAAGGCAGATTCCACATAAAGACCCTCATGACCAGTGTGTCTCTTGCTTGGGTGCTTCCCATGATCATATGCAATGGCATGGATCCAACTTCTCGCATGTCTTCACAGGCTTTTCAAACATCTGTACCTGATGTTGAGGGGGGGAACCTTGGACGATTTATATCTGAAGGACTGAGAGGGATTCCTCTGATCTTAGTAAGGGATGAGATTCCTACAAGCATTATAAAGTCACCCCAGGGGGTGTTTCGAGTGGACATCTTGCAGAAAAAAGAAACATAAAATAAAGCATATTTCCCCTGTTGTAAAGAACCCCCACCATGAATAGCAGGACTTCACTTAGGGTCCATTTAATGTTTTGTTGGCCTTGAAGCCTACTCAAGGCATCTCTGCTCCTCCACTCCAGTCAAGAGGCCTAAGGAATTGGATTTCTTGGATGATGATCTGAACTCTGGGGAAGAATCCTTGGCTTATTCTTCCCAAGTCCTTTCCCCCTTGGACTACAGTACAGAGGAGAAGGACTCCCATAAGTCTAGCTTCCCCTTTGGAAGAGCTCTTCTTTGTGGATACCATTGCTGATATGATGGATTATTTTAAGTGAGATTGTCTTCAAGTCTCTGAGATTTAAAAAATATATCATGAGCTTCTGCAGATGGAGTCTCCCAAACCTCCTTCTATTCCTTCTGTTCTGGTTGCCCTTCTGATAAGTGTCTGTACCCCTTGAATTCCAGCCTCCTGCACCTAAGAAGCCAGATAGATTCTGTAAAGTGCCTGAGAAGTGCAAATTTATTTTTAAATGCTCTTCTGCTGATCCTTCAGTAGTGTTGGTCTTCTCTGACAAGTCATCCAAGGTGTTGCCCTCCAACAAGGTCTTGCCTTCTGATAAGGATAGTAGGGCTATTGAAAGTCTGGGCAAGAAAATTTACACTGCTGCAACTTTATCGCAATTAACTTCCAGACTCGTATGACCAGCTATGTTTTGGCTCTCCTTTCTGCAGTTTGTTAGGTGTTTTCTAACCTTCCTGCCTCTGAGGGGAAGGCTTTGTCTCTTTCCATGCTGGGCTGTGCTTTTCGAGTTGCCAATCAAAAGCAGCTGTGATGCAGCTGATGCCTGTTCCACGGCTGCTGCCTTTGGTTCAGTTATGAAGAATTATTCTTAGCTTCATCTTCAGGCTTTGCTTGATGACATTAAGCCAAACATTTGGATGATCCTTTGGGTAATATAAACCTTTGAATCTGCTGCTGCTGTTGATGACTTTTCCAAGCCTCTTCAGGACAACAGCAAAGTCTTGCAGGAGCTGAAACATATTTTTGTTTCTCCTATTTCTAAAGTTCATAGGAATTATCCTTCCAAATCTGCATTTGTTCATAAGGGAAAGAAGGGCTGTAGGTGGGTGCCTCCTGCTAAGTCTTCTCAAACTTCTGCCACCCAGAAACCTGCATTCCAGGACAAGCCTGGTTCTGTTTGACAGTTTGCTTCTTCCTTCCCTCGGCCAATTTCCCATGTCCTTCCATCTTTCCCTGTCTCTTCCAAACTGGCCAAGAATCACTTCAGACCCTTGGGTTCTGTCCATTATCCATTAGGGATATTTCATGGTTTGCAAGTCCCTTTCTTCTTTTCAGGCATTCCTTAACCTCCATGGAAACAGCTCTCTCATTTCCCAGAACTTTTTCGCTCTATTTTGGCACCATTCAAGCTATGCCCCCTGCTCAAGTATGGAAGGGGTTTTATTTCAGAATGTTTTTGGTACCACAAAAGTAGGGCACATGGAGACCAATTCTGTATCTTTCCCGGCTGAACACCTTTCTCAAGATTCCTTTTTTGGGGATGTTATCTCTGCAAACATTGTTTATTCTACCTCAGGCCTTTCTGGTATTTTTAGATATCAAGGATGCATATCATCACATCCCTATCCATCTCTTCTTCAAGACATTTTTAAATTTGTCTGATTCTTCCTTGCGTTTTCAGTTCTCTGATTTGCCATTTGTCCTCACTATTGCTTCGAGGGTATTCACCAGATGCCTCACTCCTGTCATTGCTTTTTGCAGGATTCAAAGAATTCAGATCTTTTCCCTGTCTAGATGATCAGCTTATTCAGTCCCTTCCCCATCACTCTGCTTTGAGATCTCAGGTTTACTACTTCCGTGTTACAAAGTCTGGGATTCACTTTAAACTTTCAGAGTTAAGTTCTGATGCATTTACAGGATCATATTTTCCTCAGCTGCAGACTTCTGACAGTTTCTATGTTGGCATCTCTGCCTACTTCCAATGCTCTGTCACTAATTGCCTTTTTTCAAACCCTTCTTCGACTGGCATCTGTTACAGCCATGGAATTTCTCAGGGTTCTTGGGTTTGTGGCTACCGCCGTTCCATGCTCTCTCTTGCCAGGCTTCATATGAGGAGGTTTCAGTGATGCCGCAAGTCAGTCTGGCTTCAACATTGCAACCCCCTGGACTTCCTTCAGTGTCTCAAGCTTGAGCTTCAGTAATGGATTTATCAACTTTCATTCAGCCCAGGGCTTCCTTTTCACACTCCCATTCCAACTCTTTACAGGCATTGGTAAAGGCACATTTTACTACTGCAGTTGTCTTCTCTGGCAGTTTTTTCAAGGGTTTGGATACCGTTTTCATCCTTGAGACTGCTACTTCGTCCTCTGGCCATACTTTCACTAAGCAATACAGGCCGGGTGTCATTTCCAGGGCTAGGGCAGGCTTTGCCAGGGCTATCCTGCATGGTTCTGTGCAGGGCTGTTATGTGCTTTCCTCCTCCCAGGCTTCATCTTCAGCTCTTGTACTCTCCCTTGTGTAAAGAATACTGCAAAAGTGGGGTTCCTCGAAAAGAGCGGCATGGATTGCACGAAAGATGGAAATGCCGAACGACCAAAATAGCGAAAATTGAAATGTTGAAGTGTAATGGTTGGCCCATCTGCGGTATAGCTCCATAAGGTAAGTGTGTGATAGATAGGACTTTAGGGTTAGGATGTGGGTTAAGGTAAGTGAATAGATAGGTAATGTGTGTAAGATATAGTGTAGTGTTAGAAGTAGAGATTTGTTTAACTGTATGTATATGTATTATTTATTTTTTTTGGGTGTATGTCTGTAGGGGAAGTGTGTGGTAGTTACAGACCTTAGGTTAGGAAGGGGTTAAGGATAGTGCATAGATAGTTGTGTACATGGGGTTTAGTGTAGTGTTGGAAGTAGGGTTTTGTTAAATGTATGTATGTGTATTATTTATTTTGTTCGGTGTATGTCTGTAGGGACGTGTGCTGTAGTTACATACCTTAGGGTTAGGGAGGGGTTGAGGATAATGCATAGTTAGTTGTGTATGTGGGGTTTAGTGTAGGGTTTTGGTGCTTTACTTTAGGTTAGAAGAAGTGTTTAGTTAGTGTATGTATGTGGTTTATTTATTTTGTTTGGTTAGGTAGTATGTAGCGGGTGGTGGGGTTGGCCGACTATGACAGTTTGTTATTTTATTTTTCGCTGTTTAGTGCATTCGGGATTTTCACTGTTCGTGTTATAGGTGTCAACATTTAGGTATTCGCGTAAAGGGTTTTTCGATTTGGTAATATAGACCCACAAAAATGATATAGAAGGACATAGTATAGTTGTGTAAATCTTAGCATAACTGTAGATGTTATCCTCTTCACTGTTGCAGTATTTGCTCCCTCCCTCCTACCCACTCTGTTCTAGCTCTTGCCTTGAACTTTTCTTGCCCTCCTGGCCGAGGGGTTCTTCATCTTCCTTTTTCTCCTTCTGGGTGCAAATGTTCTTCTTGTCCCCAAGGACATTGTTCCTCCTGGAGCTTTTTCAGTTCTGAGTGTGCACGTCCATATGTCACCTTTATGCCCTATGGCTTGTGCAGGGAATATACATGTGAAGTATGGTGCCTGTAAGAACTAAGACTTTGATATACTAGCTGGATATTGGGCTGTACTTGGCAGGAGATGCCTTAGATAAAGAATACTGCAATGGTGAAGAAGTATGTCTATTGTTATAGTAAGATTTTACACAGCTGTAGTTTTTATGTATAGGTCAGGCATGTTCTTGTCAACCATAGGAGAAGTTGTGGATAATAATTAATATAGGGTTGAAGTAATTTATCTGGGAGGGGGAAAAGGCAAGGGTCAAGTAAGAAAAGTTCATCCTTCCAGTAGAACAAGGTAAGGTGGTTTAGCATTACCTGATTTGAATGGATATTTTAGAGATATACAGTTAAGACAACAGAAAGCTATAATTCAAAGTAGAAAGGGATGATGATGAAGCAGGGGAGCCATCCAAGAAATAAGGAGCGTGGGATTTTAGATGATGATCTTTAAGAATAACAGCAGCCATACAGAATATTATATTCATAAAGTAGCAGGAAGTATTGTAAGAACTAAGCCAACATGAGAATGGAGAAAGTGGCTTTTGCCGATAAGGATGACTGCAGTTAGGGGTATAGAAAATAGGCAAGAGGGCTGGAATTTACTGGAGAGAACTGGCTTGAGGGATCAAGGTATTGGGACAGATGACTAGAGAGGGAAAGGTAACAGATGTGAAGAGGCCTAGAAGACACTGGGACTGCAGGCTAGCGACTGTCTTCCCTGTCGGGGACAGACAAAGAGAAGGGGACAGGGAAATCCTAAGTGAAAGGCCTGCTCTGGTAGAGTATTTAGTTGAGTCTAGCAAAAAAGGTTGTGTTTAAAAAGGGATAATTAGTAGGGCATATAATGTATTGCACAATATTTGTAGGAATAAATCAGAGGAGGTTAAACAAGACGGGAAGAAAGACTGAATAAGTAATTCACAAGAAAAGAATATGAGAACATATGTATGGCTCCCAAATATACAAAAAAAAGTCTAGAAGATTTAGGATTTTTTTTTTTTATGGTTAGAAGTGTTTTCATATGTATTTTTATACCCAAAGCAGACTCCAAAGAATTTTTCCTTAGGTAGATGTGAAATGTTGGACCTGTGATGGGGGAACAAAGAGTTAATTTTTTTGTGTTTTTGGAGTGTAATGAGTTGGCATACTAATGCTAACTTACTAAGGAAGCTATTTTTTGAGCTGGGATAAGATCTCAGTTGCATAGACAGTAATGCCTTGTTTAGTTAAATTCTGGTAGCTGCCAAACAACAATTACTAGAAAACGGAAGTCAAAGTTTAAAACAACTGTATTTTGAAGTATTGAATATTGTAACAGAGATAAACAAACTCGAAGTGGGATCTTTAGAAAAAGGTAGGAGCAAATTACTTAAAATGGACGGTGTGGGAACAATACATGCAAAATGTTTTGGAAGAGGAGTGAGGTGTAAGGGAAGGCAAGAATTGAGCGATTTATGTAATGTTGAATTGATGATGGTTACACAAAAAAATATATGCGATGTATAATGTTTTTTGACTAGGGACATGTTGCTGTAATTAGTTTTTTACATACGTGTGTGTTTGCCTATATCTTGAGACAATTCAGTAAAGGTGTTTAAGAATAATACCAAAGCAGCATACTTGTGAAAGGACTAATTCTTGGGGCATCCTAACAAAAAGAAACACTGAATGATGTTTATGTTTGCATTGATGACACACTGACTATTTTAGACCAGCATACCAGTTCAGAGTGATGGCACTGAATGTACTGTGTCAAACCTAAGCTGCATTCACGACACACCACAGAGAAGTTCCATCGTGTTTCCTGTTGTTTGACATCTGCAGAAAGGCACACCCCAGTTGCATGTACATACACATATCACATTTGCATGTGGACGCTAGCATGTCTATTACTGCATCTCCTTCTGCCTTATTCAAGTTCCCTAGAAGAGTAAGACTTACTACGCTAAGCTATATTGTGCAACCTTAACAGATTGTACTGCATTTTGTTTATCTGTTTATTTGTTCCATTCAGTATTGTGGTGTCTCTGTCTCTGCAGTTAGTTTCTCACCTTCCCTGCCTGTTCTTGTTGTGCTATTAATCGTGGTGGCTTTGGAATTGCCTGGCTGTCTTGTAAATTTGTGTTTGAACACTCCTCCTGGACCCATCTCATTTGCTCGCTCAGCTGAGTACAGTGAGATCATCGAACGTAAAGAAACACCGACAGTACCACAGCTAGGATATTTATTTAGGTTGAACAGTACAAACAGTACACAGGTTAGCGCTTTCAGGGATCTACCCCTTCAGACAACTGTTGAAATTCCTCACTTCCTTAAATAATTGAAACAGTCACATGATGATACAAGCAATTACCCTAATCACTGTCAATTAAAAAGAAATGCAGTTGCCAATGCAGAATGGAAATATAAAACTAAATAATGCAATAAGAATATCATATATCACGCATTCTTTATCGAAGCTAATAATTCTGTTAAAACATGCATAGAAAAAATGCATACAAAAAACATACAAAATATATGTATAAAAAAATGTGTACAAAATGCATCTAACTTGATACCAGTGAGTATATGTACTAATGTATGAGCCTTACTAAGAGTATATAGGCATAATATAAATAGTGAAAAATATATAAATTAATGCTAAAATATACTTATATATTTACATACACATAAAAAACAGCATATAGACCTGCATAACTATAAAATTATAAAAATATAAAAAAATATATATACTGGATGTGCCATTCAGAAAACTCAATGCCTCAATGGTTGAGCTTTTAAAAACGGTTTAAGCAACACCATTTGATTCAAACCCGGGGGTTTATCTGCATTAAATCGTATGATCCATCTCTGTTCGGCAGCTTCTGTATCATTAGATAAGTTACCCCACCTCTGTTTCTCCGACAATATCTGTAGAACTAAAAATTTGTAAGATGTATAGGTCAGGCATGTTTTTGCCAAATATTTCAACCAACTAGCTAAGGATTCATTAGTCCTTGAGCAACAATTGAAAAACAAAAATCAGTAGACCTTTGGGTATTGTCATTTCCCCAAAAGAACAATTTCAAATTCAATAATCGACAAAAATTCAGTACCATTAACCAATGAATTCTCATATACAAAAATACCAGGGACAAAGTTCAAGCCTCTGTTAAGTAGTTTTAATCCACTCCCAGAAAGAACATAACTAGAAATGTTATGCACATTATTATTCTGACTTAATGAGGTATTATCAAATCCAATAACTGTTGGAAATTGTTTATTTGCCCTATGTTTCCTCCCGCCCCTAAGTCTGTCCCCCCAAAGGGTCATTACTAGGACATTTTTTTGCAATAGAAGATTCGGAAGGGGGGGGGTGAAGTCAATGTCAGTGGCCAAAGAAGACTTGTCCCCTGAGGTGCCACTAGGACCATTACAGCCCTTTTTAAGTATGGAACGTGGCCTCTTCCTATTAGGCCCTGATTTCTTCCTCTCAGGATCAGCAAATCTAACATTTTTCAGTTGAGTCCCAAAGGGCTTGCCCCTCTCCTAATCCATAACAGTCCCTATTAAACTTATGTATCTTTTTGTTTTTCAATTGTTGTTCAAGGACTAATAAATCCTTAGCTAGTTGGTTGTAATATTTGGCAAAAAATGGCTCCCCCCTCAAATTGTTTAACTTCCTCGTAACTAGGGTGTACCTCAGCACTAAATTTGTCAATAGTCCTTTCATAATGTGGAATAAGAGCATCCACAAACATCACTTGAAGACTTGTTTTGGGCCTGAGCCCAATCATCCAACAAAACATCATCCATCATAGTAGCCCATGGTTGTATTCTTACCAGGAACCCACGAGGGGAAACTCCTCGAACCTTATAAGTTTTAAATAGTTTGAGATGCCACACATTTGTCCTTAGAGATTTCATGCTTTTGGTCATTTTAAGAAAAATATTAGCACATATATCTTCGGGATTGATGGAGCCCGAAGCATTCCCCTCTATATTATTAGGTCCTAACCCAAAAGCATATAAATCATCACGATCTGCAGATAGACCTCGTAAGAGTTTTGTGAAATCCATATTAAATAGCAATGAGCTCAAACAATACAAAGCTTATTACACCAATACAAAAGAAAACAGCAAAAAAGTATATCAATTAACACTCTTTAAAGCTGGGCCTGAGTAAGAATAGAAAGGGCCATTGAAAGGATTATTCAATTTAAGTCCCCTAAAAGCGACAATTTAGTGTCCACATATGTTAGAGCTTTACCAGGAGCCCGAAGACGGAGCCAAAAGCAACATCTGTATATAACAGATATATGTAATGAGAATGTCCTCCAGATATAATTCTTCCAACTTCAAATGATGAACATCCGCAAAAACGGTTCATAACATCAGCCAAACTTGTACAAATATGGATAGTTATTACAGTACCTGTATGAAGAAGCAAATGTAAATTTGTCCATTAACAAAAAAAATGTCCGTTACTAAAAAACCAAAGGAACCGAAAACATATAAATAATCCAATGATAAGATAAATGTATGTCAATATTGGTAGCCAAATAAGTTGAGAAAATGTCTGTAATGGGTCCCGACGACCACTCGGACCCAAAAGAAACCTAGGCATCCAACCAAATCCAAAGATGGCGTTGCCCTTATTACCATCAAGATGTAAACAATGCAAGTCCCAAGTTTGGCAACTGCTGATAAATATTTGTTAATAATAGATAGTAGCCTGCAATCCCCAAAAAGCAGAAAAAAAGTCCCAGTCAGCCATTCAGCTCGCCTCCGTATGCACAAATTCGGATTTCAAACAGGATGCCAAAAATGTGTTAATAAGCCATGCGGCTCAACCACGGTACACCAAATACATCTGCTCCTTGCCCAGAATGATATAATGTAAAAATAATGATGACAGCCCACGCCAAGTCAAAGCACTCAATAACGACCCAGTCCAATGAAAAACGTATCGAAGCCGAAAGACCTTACCATAGAGAGTCGTTGGCATTACATAGATCGTTGAAAATAAATGTTATCAAAGGAGCTTCAACCACTGACATTGTTTGCCTCAAATTCCTGTTGATAAGTATTAATAGTAGAAATTAGCCTCCAATCCCCCAAGGATCAGGAGATGCATCACAATCAGCCGTTCGGCTTGCCTCCATGTTCAGAAATTTGAATTTTGAACAGGATGCCAATAATGTCTTAGTCAGCCATGCAGCTCCACCACGATACACCAAATACATCCGCTCCTTGCCCAAAATAGTATAATGTGCAAATAATGACGATAGGCCACACTAAGCCAGAGCACTCAATAACGGCCCAATCCAATAAAAATCACATCCAAGCCAAAAGTAATTACCATAGAGATTCATTGGCATCACATAAATAGCTGCAAATAGATCCTATCAAAGGAGCTTCAACCACCGACATTAAGTTCACCCCAGGTTTCAACAGCGGGAGAAACCAACTGAGAGCATACACAAACACCCGCACGTACAGATGTGCATGGACCAACCCAGCAACAATAACTGTGGAAACAGAAAATCTCCAGCACAAAAAGGGTGATAACATAAAACTCCTTTAGTGGGGTTGCTCCAAAAGCAAACAGCATACCGGTTTCGGCAACAGCCTTCCTCAGTGCTTAATAACAGCAAAAAATAACAATCCCTTAAAGAGCATCATTAGCATTCAAGAATAACATTGGTTGGTTAAGAAATCTATGACAACTCATTAAGGCCAGGTTTAAACAAACCCCCCAGCCGAATAATCCAACCTGATTCTTTATTATTTAATAACGTGTGCCAACCAACTTTAGAAAAACATTGGCCCTGGACCCTATCCATAACCGTAAATGTAGATCTGTCCGTTTTGTGAATTAAAGAGTTCTTATATAAAGCGTTTGTAGGTCTCCTGTTCCTGATCTCACTGAGGTGTTCGGAAGTTTGAAGCCTCAATGATCTTGGACGTCTGTCCTACATAAAACGCTGAACAGGAACAGGTAACCAAATGCACAATCCACTCAGTACTGCAATTGCCATAGCATAAAATGTCATAAACCGTAGGGGTGTTAGAACTAGTAAAAGTCTTGGTTTTAAATATATGGGGGCATGCAGAACAGTGTCCACAGGATACACAACCCCTAACCCTCCTTGGCCCTCTTCAAAAGGAACCTTGACGATTGGATGGGAGATAGGAAATTCACCCCAGGGATCATGTCCGTCACCCTTCTAGACAGGGGTCCAGGGAATTAAATATTGTGGGAAGAAATGTCCAGGGAATTGTTATGGCTAGGCTTGTATAGGCCCCAGGGCCGATAGCCTAGTACCAACCTATGAACATTCAGTCACACTGTAGATTTATTCTTAACCAACTGTTGAACCCCACACTGCACAGAATTGGTCAGCTTCCCTCAGGCCTGTTTCCCTTCTGCTTAACGGAGAAAGAAAAAGTGTCCTAGAATGAAGAAGGACCTGGGATATTGGGATTCTGTTTCCAACTATTCTTGGCCAGTCTGATGATGAATGTTCTACCCATTCCAGACCTCAGAACATTTAGGTATGACAAGAGGTAAGGGAAATTTTAGATGACTAATTTCCAGATGTTTGTTTTGCTCTTCTAAGAAAGGTATGGATGATGTCAACAGAGGTGATGGAGGTCATTAACATATTGCCCAAAAGCAACAAAGGGAGATCATGCTTCCATTTGGCTTATTCTTCCCAATGAAGTTTTTCACTTTGGCTTGTCCTTCTCACTGAATGTTTTCATTAAATTTCTTGTCGTGACAGTTGAGGTTGTCTGTTGCACAGTGTTTCACAGTTAGTAAAATTTGTTGTTGGGGGCCCAGTCATAGAATATTTCAGCCTCTGAACTTTTATTGCATCTGCTCTAACTTCATTCCTTAGGTGTTGTAATAATTTCAGAAGACCTGTTCCTAATCCTTTTACATGTTATTTCCACAGTGGCCATATTGATTTCCACGTGTAGCTAAATTATTTGCCATCAGTTTGGACTGAAGAGCTTTAAGATAAAACACATTGTATGATCATTCACTACAATCAAAGCATTTATACTTCACCATTTAGTAAGTCTCCCTTTGGTGAATGTTCACCTTTCCCCTGTCTGGAGTCTGTGTGAGTTTTGCAGTGTAAACTCAATTGCTATTAGCTTCATAACCATCACTCAATTTTGAATTTACTTTTGGATTGCCTCATGCCTCTGTTTGCTTCTGTTCCTTGGGTTAGTGGACTGCTATTCATAACCTGAAGGTCAGATATCCATTTGTATTTCCATTTCTAGGGGAAAACCTGTCATCAGATGCCATTCTGAGGAGGGTATCTGGAAAATCTCATGGCTTACAAATGTTTGAATTAAAGTACAGGTGCATTATGGGTAATGTGGAGCTTTGGGCAGCTGTTTGGTTTTTTTTTGCATGTCCCGGAATCACTTCCATGTGTAACTACTACTGATCAAAACTAACAGTGAGGCAGTAATTTAGTATCTGAGGAAACAGAAGAGGAAGTCGTATTAAGCCTTCTGCTGGAACACAGCATGAGTGTGAGAATACCTTTATGGATCACCAGATGGTAGTGATGGAGGCCCTCGTACTCAGGAGTCAAGTGTCTTTGTAGACAAGGTGAGCCAAAGCTTTAGAGGTAGTGCACTTCAGGCTAAGCATATAGGACATCAAGATTATTCTTGGTCAGTAATGTTGACTACATTTTGGCTCTTTGCTAACAAGTCAGATTCAGTCTTTCCTGCTTTCTGCTAATTCTTCTTTTTCAGCAGATATAGTAGGCATTAGATATGTTCTTATAAGCTGAGTAATGGTGATCGCTTATGTATTCCCTCCTGGCCCTTGCCTGCTGGAAAGGTTTCATTTTTGAAGGCTGTAGTTAATTATAGTGGACCCATCATAATTCAGAATGAATTGGTTTGCAGTTCTTTCATATTTGTGATAGATGATTGTTAAATTTTTCAACAGGAAAAAGATCACCATTGTCTCATGGCACAGTCACTTCTGTATATCTGCTCCATCTTTCAGGCTTAGATTTTAGGTTTCTGGAAGTACTGAGTAGCAAACCTTCAACCAGATGCTTTCAAAAATCCAAACTGGGCATGGTATCCTGTGTGGGCGTCTAAGATCCAGCTGCATGTTGGTGTGCTGGTAGGAATGCCTACTTTATTTTAGGCTTCTTTTTAACATTTGCCCAAGCTGCTCAATTTCAAACTTGTTAGTTTATTTTGTCCTGCTTCTTCAACAAAGACTTGAGTCTTCCATACTGTCCTCCTTTTCAGCCTGGTTCATTTGCAGTTTTGTGATTTGTATCTTGTAACAGTTTGATTCTGACAGCTGTTGTGTCTTGCAGAATTTCAAACCTAATGTACAAGAACTCGACTGGCCCTTCAGTGGGATTGGGTTTTCCTCAAAAATAATTCTCCATCCTTCATTCCTTCCTTCCAAATGTGGCACTGCAGATTGCTTTAAAGTTGTCTGTACCATCTTCTCTTCCCAGAGACCACAGTTGGAATAAATGCCGTCTTCATATGTGGTACATGCAGTGTTTCTGTTCTACTGCTTACAGACAAGAACCTTTGTGAAGCAGTTAGGGAAGCTGTTATTCAAGTAAACTATCTTTACTAAATCACATGCTGCTTTATTTTTTCACCAAGAATTTTAGCCACTTAGTAATGTTAAAGTTTATTCAATTAGAACATTGCTACCTGCTAAGTATGCTGCAGTATCTTGTCTGTAGAAGAAGGCATCTTCACTGTTATCATATGTTCATCAGTCCTGGCTTCTTCCAAGCCTTTACCTAGAGTCTTTACTTCAGAAGCAGGGATTTATTTGGGAGAAAAGACTTGGCATTCTTTTTGGATAATTCCCTCTTTTTTTTTTTTGGTCTTGTAACCATTTGGTGTTTGCCTAGTGTGTAGGACTCTCTGCACAGGTAGAAACTGTACTGTTGAGGACCTCTTTAAGCTTGTGTGACACCCCACCACTGGCCCCAGTAATCAAGGAGCCTCAGTCTTCACCACTAGCACCAGTGAGGGAAGTACATTGGGAAGATGGCAAGTACACACACAGTATTTCCAGATGCAGCTCTCTGCATCGTGTAATTTCCCTTAAGAGCACATAAACACCACAGTCAGTCTGGGGCTGGTTTCTCCCTCTTTCTCCAGTAAGACTCCCCACTGGCACAGCTTTAGAGTTGAGATCTCAGCTGAGTGACCAAGCCAAGACCTCCCACATCATCTCTGTCCAACCAATCCTTTGTACCTCTGCTCAGGTAGATAACATGCACTCTTTGAGGTTTTAAGTTATATATACACACACACACACACACACACACACACACACACAGGAAAGGCTGGCACAGGTTTACTAGCTATGCTCCCTTCTATCCAGACTATAAGGTAGTTTCCCCTGCCACCACTCGCTCCTTATCAGCTACTTTAAGGTCCTTAACAAAGGGTGTCCAATCTTACTTTGTAATGTTACTGTTAATACAAATGGTAGTTTGACCAAGAGCAAGTCTGTTAGGAGTGGCCCACACAGTCTCACCAAACAAATATGCACGTACTCTCAGAACTTAAATATGTCTGTACACAGATCAGCCACAATGAAAGGTTTTAATATATTTAATAATATATAATAAAAGAACAAGAAAATAATTGGTATATGCTTACATCAGAATTCAAAGTCACAGGAAATATTTAAAACAACATTGCAGTCTCAAATAAAGAAAAACATCTTAAGCTGTGCTTTGCTGTAATTCTGACTGTATCTAAGATAATTACTGTACCCTAATAACTTCAGAGCAAGCAATGCAGATGTGGTGAGTGGATCTTGATGTTGTCAGGTCAAAGACAAAATACAGAATACAGTCTCTCAAATTAATATCTCAAATATTACTGCTGGGATAGCTTGCAGAATGATCAGAATGACATTTCTTGTCATCTAACTCTATCCCAGGTGAAACCCCCTGCGGATACAGCTGGTAGCATTTAGCATCTACCTGTGAAAATACATAGACAAGGGCTTTTCTTAGATCTAAGGCAGATCCCGGAAGTCCTAAAACAATAAAACACTTCCAAGACTGTACAGAAAACTATTAGTTCTAGACATTGTGTCTGTTACTGCACTGAAACTGAAAGATAACATCCTTTTATTACATGGCCATAAGGTAATTTAATTTTAGCTGTTTTTCTGAAGTTAACCAGTTTCAGTGTTCCAGTTTCCATTGTTAAAATATATACTTCTAAATAGTTACAGTAGTGCAGGTGCATTTCTGTTCCAATCCAGCAGGGCATGCTGGGGTTACATCTTTAAACAGCACTTTTTAAAATACCTCTTTAGCACACACACATCTGTACAAACCATCTTGTTTGACATACAGTTGTAATACATTTGTAATGCAAGCATATGAATCATGTAAATATTCACAAGTGAGACATAAATATTTCCAAATTCCAGATAGCTGGGCCAGCAGTATCTCCTTTTATGGCAGCTTGTGCAGAGATGTATGTTCTCACTGTATTAGTAGATATCAAATGGTCTTATACTGTGTATCTTAACTACCTGAACTGTCATTCCTCTTAGAGATTATATGACTGCTGCACCAAAATCGTAACCTATGCATGCACCCAAATGAGAAAAGGTCAAAAGATTTCCAGGTTTTTAACTGTGCAGGGTGGTTTCTGATATAGTTGAGGGTTAGAGTACTGAGTTGTTTTGGATCATATAACAATTAATTCAAAATATACAAATGTTATGAGCAGGATGGTGAGCAGGCCAGAGAAAGTGCATATTGTGGATTTTAGAAGGGCTGCATAGGGTGACGTCAGAAATATACAGCAGAAAGCCTCTCAATGATCTGTTGATGATGCTGAATAGTCACAAATCTGTATTGCACGTTCCTTTATCATACATGGATAACAAACTTTTGTTTTCACACCCAAACCCCGGACTTAAGCACTGCTGTGCATTTATACAAGGTTTAATTCTAATACATTTGAAATGTAGTTCTAAGTTGGCAATTATTAGAACTTTTTTCTGACATATTAGCACATGTGGAAAGAGAAGCTTCTTCATGAATGATTGCAGGGATGTTTTTCATTTCTCAGTTAGCGAACTGGGTGAAGCAAAGTAGCTTGGGAGAAATGAGTAAGTAACTGAAAGCCACTTCCTGTTTGTCTCTTGGGAGGGGCTGGTTTAGGTTCATATGTTGTGCTTTTCCACGTTTGCATACATCTGCGTAATGCATTGCTCATGCTGCTTTAGAAGGATATTATGGGGAAGCTGTATGAAGCAGTCCCATTCTCCATCTGCATAGGACAACTTTGGTCTATGCCAGTCTTTTCCTGCTTCCCCTTATTAAATGGTGTGTACAAGAAAAGGCAATATGTCGATCGCTGGACTTCAGCTGGCCTGAGGTCAGTGGAGGAGGGAGGAACTTTCAAGAAAATGTTAGATTTTATAGTTCTGTTACAGTGGACATGTTTCTTTTTGATGTCAAAATCACTTTTTGAATAAGATTTGAACATTTTCACCATTAGATTTCATTAGGAAGAATATGCTGAATACATGATCCAAAATATTTAAGTGTTACAGACCTGTGTGTGTATTTTTAAATACAGCCTTGTAAATATTACATTTTTAAGTTATTTCATTCCAGAAATAAATCATTACTACAAAACACATAAATAAATATGGAGGCTCTTGATTTTTACATTCAGATTTTTCTTTTATTGATGTTCAAAAGTAGATTAGCATTTGCTGTGATGATTCATTTTGTAAATAGGAGCTGAATCTTTTCAGTAGTTTTACTCGTGGAATAATTTCATTCTTAGAGGTGTGGAGCTATTGCTACAAAAACTTATCAGAATGTGTCAGCCCTGGTAATACAATGATGGTTCTTAGTAAAAAGCCTAAGGACAAGATACATCAACTAGGGAGATGAGAGTAAGTGACCGACACTGGCTCACTCATCTTGGATGTGGGATTGCATGTGACAGGACCCCGCTATGGGGGCACCTCTAGGTAGATACCAGGTGAGAGTGTGCTACAGTGAAGTGCACACATGGGTACTGGCAGAGAGCACCACTAGTCCAACTGTTAAAGGTGAAGAGCTTCGATGGATATAAAAGTTCTGGTCCATGCTGCCTGCATAAAGGGAAAATGGGATGGGAATGAAATGCAATGTCTGGTGTGTGTGTGCGTGTGTTTGTTGGGGGAGGAAATAATAGAAAAGTAAAATAATACTTTACAAAATTACCTGCTAGATGATTTACCCTTTTCCTTTGTAGTTTTCAGTAGTATTAAACTAACTAAATTAAATTAGACAGCACTGTTTCTCACTGGTACGATATGCTACTCTCAGCTTCAGAATCTGGTTTTCAGTCCTGGTGTCCGTGTGGAGTTTGCGTATTCTCCCTGTGCCTAAGTATTGGGCTGAAAAAGACCTGAACACCAATTCACTTAAGTGGTTAACAAAGAAGTAAATTAATTTAATTATATATTCAGACCACTTCATTTATGTAAAGACCAGTTTGGGTCAAAAACATTTAAATTTATTTTCCTTAATGCTTATTTATTTTTACAGCCCAAAATGAGATTTTAAAGTGAAACTACTTCTTTTCCCAGAAGCTAGACATTATCATCGCTTGCCTTAAGGGGAGAGTCATGAGAAAAGTATTTTTATTTGTCAAAGGGGTAAATTGCTATGCATAGATAGCTATTTTCAGGGGTGAACTACAAGCACTTTCTTTAAGTGACTTTCTGAAAGTCATACAGTTAGAAAGTGTAACATTAATTTTGTAGCTACCTGAATTAACCACATAAATGTTAAGTCTTTGAGTTCAGAGAAATTGGTCATACTAAATGTTGACGTGACTGGCTTTATACACCCTCACCAACAGAACTTTTTTTATTGACAAAAGCACATTTTTGAAGAGGCCATACTATTACATAGTACGTACTGCTTTCTGTGGGTTGTACTGCAGATCATACTTTTTTAAAAAATGTGAACTGTCTTGGAGCAATATGGTCAAAGTTCCAAAAGGATGGACTCTATATTTAGATTCTGATTAGGTATTATGCATTTCCAGATCAGTTTACTACCTCAGTTTGTCTTACTTTGGATGTTAGAACCCCTGTCCCCATGCCTGTGATAATCTCTCGAGTAATTTTAAATGTTGTTCTTATGATGCCATTTACAAGTGTATTGCTAGTGACCCCTGCGTACATGAACATGGTATACAGTATCATCTGATCAGGTTGCACTGCTCATAATATGCTAAATGAAAAACACCACGATGTTTGCCTTGTTCATGCTGCAGCTGTTGTAGTGCTGAATGCATCCAGGCTGGGGGGGGGGGGGGGGTTGGTTTTGACTTTTATTAAGTTAGCTAAATCTTTTCATGAACTACAGACTGGCCTTTATTTTGGAAAAACTTTGACAAATGTTACATCAAAAAGCGCACACACATTCCTGATTTCGGTGGCAGTTAAATATGTTGAAAGAAACAAACTACTTTGTTTTCTTTTAAAGAAGTACATTTTTGCAAGTTATGGTTGTTTTGGAGGTGTAGTATAAGGCTAGAGACATGAGATATGCCCATTGCTAGAGCTCCCCTCTAAACATACACACAATTATCTTTTGTACCATCCGCCATCACTGAAAGCAGTTTTCCATTTCCTTTTGACAAATTGGTTATCCAAGTCTTCCCACCCATGATCTGTACCCAAAACATTCCTCATACATATAATGCATTGTACTTTTCAATTGCAGTCTGTTAGTAGTCATAACTATTGACAAGTTATTTTTGCCTATTTCATATACTTCCGCAATAGATGAACTTTGTTTTACAAAAATGACTGAGTTCTTATCCTCATTGTTCAATAAACTTTATATCTCAGCATTAGTGTTACATCTTTGAAAAAAAAAAAAAAAAAATATCTTGACTGTATTTTTCTAAATGCACACGGTCAGTTATATTGTCATGTGTAGTATATTCTGTAGTTAGCGGTTATCATGTCTGTTTCACACTTAGAAGGTCCTGGGTTCAGTCCCAAGTGGAACCATTATAATCCGCAGTTAGCAGAGAGGGTTAAGAAAATAAGCTGTTAACGAACTGCTTCCTGTAGTCCAAGGATTGATTCTCTCAGCCTTCATTTGTCTACTGCATGGCTGACCAAGTCACTTAAGTGGATGATGATCTGGGGAAATTAGGCTAGGCTTCAAAATGTTCTCCTAGACCACATGCCTAGTAACTGCCAATGTTGCATTAAGGAAACGGATCTATTTCATCAATAGTCTGGTTGTCAGTGACTGCATTGATACCTGTGTGTGTCATTTTGCAGTTAAGGGTACAAGCTTGCCAGAAGCTAAGCTGCTGTGCAGTTTTCCCATTATCAAGCACTGCACTGTCTCAGTCAGTTTAGTCGTTACTGTTAGTTCTTTCTTACAAAATGACCTAACCTTAAAAGTTAGAAACACAGAGAAGTAATACTTGCCCGAGGCTACAGTATTAAAAAAATTAAGATCTGCAGTTGGTAGTAGGATGGTATTTTGGAAATGTTGATTGAGTTGTCAGTAACTTTTAGGAACCCTTGACTTGCAATGCTGTAATATACATCTCTTATCTTTAATACTTTTCTACAAGAAATGACGTTGCTCCCTGTCCTGATAACATCCCTTGTAGCAAGAGCTGCCACTTTTTATTTCAGCTGCAATGTAATATTTCTTACTTCTACTTGTATCCGTCCTTTTTACTATCACCACCACCAGCCTGGGGTTTGCAGGATGGGAACTTGGATCACACTACATTAACATTACACTGTCCTCATGTAATCCTTCCAGGATGCACTGATGACACCTAACATTTGTCACTTGTCTCAGGACCCCCTCAGTTCCCTTTCAAAGTAGACTGCCTTGGAGACTGTTTCCTGCCTCATTGGCCCCTACCCCTGTAGTACTGACAACCTCTTTGCTATATTGGAGTACCAGTATTTTGGTATTACGAAATGGTTACAGCCGTGTTCCTGCCTGATTCACAGCATGTGGGTTGCCTTACATTTCATTGAATTGCTGCTTTGTGTTTATCTGAATGCTTCCTTGCACACTGTACTAAGTTATAATAATGTGTTAATTCTGCATTGTCAGATGATATGATGTGGGTGGATCACTTGTATGTTGAATGGCTGATTTTGTTTTGCTAGTATGTGTATGTAAAACCCTTTATAAAAAACTAGCATTGTTCAAAGATAAAATGAACCATAGTCACAAAATAAAATGCATGATGTTTCTGCATCAGTGCATGCAAATTAAGATAAAAATAAAACTTAAATGATTAAGGATGATATTAAGTAAAAGCATTTATGCTAGCTCTAGGCTGCACGGTGAGCTTGCTTTGAATCAGAGTTTTCATTCTAACAGGTAATGTACTGTTCTTCTTCCTTCACCACATGTGCCTGGAAACTGAACTACTTGCTCATTCATGAGCTTATTCAACCATTTCAGTTATTTTTTGACATATTCACTTTAGTTTGCCAACCTTAGATAGAAGGACAACATTTCTTTTCAGCAAGGACTACAGTTCCAGGTTGAAATCAGGAACTCCTGCCCTGCTGCAGATATCGGGGAAATGCACAAGCTTCTTTGTCCATGGCTGACTGCACTGACGTCATTGGATGATGTGCTTGCAAGTGGAGGAAAAAATCTGTGATAAAAACAAAAAAATCCAAATTATTTGTGGATAGTGTCTTCGCTTGGCCCACCTCTTTTCCCAGTTGCCAGTGTGACATTGGACAGCTAGTGGGAAAATGAATGGGACAATAATGTAAGGAGGAGCTCGATGGTCTGTGTTGAGTGAAAAGACCTAGAAGTATTTTAAAAAAGTTGCACATAGCTATTAAATACATTCACTGTGAATGCATTATTGAAGAAGTGATATAAAGATAATAGAGAGGGAAATAATTTTGTTTGCAAAAATAATGCTGCCATTTCTGACCCGTACAAAGAATGCAGTACATGAAAGGAACATGGTTTTTGTTAAAATATTCAGGTCACGATCAGCTTTGTTTACCAAAGGTAAATTTTTGGCTCATGTATGTAGATGAGGCTGGTGGAGTGCATCATATTACCTCACTCAAACCTGCCAGTAGTCACTTAAGGCCTTGTCAGCTCAAAGTCACAGTAAATTCTAAACACGAGAAAAATAATTTAAGTTGAACAAGTAAAGCAGTTGTTTTTACTTGTTCTGTTAAAATAAAAAAATATTTCTCGTATTAAAACTACTAGATTACAACATTGAACGCTGCAAGTTTAGTCCCATTGTTAAGCTTGATTGAGACAAGGCAGCCTGCGTAAGTAGCATTGTAGGTAGAAAATGGAATACAGACTATGTGCTGTAGTTATGAATGAGCTAAATGTGATCTTTAGGCTGTACAATGGCATGAAAAGGACCTAACGGTATTACTTTCATATGTTCAGATTCTAATGTAGTTGCATTCCACTGATCCAGGGCCATCTGTTCTCAATGACCATGATTAATGGGCGAACAATAACTTAAGACACAGTTCTTCACCTGAATATAGACTGTGCAAAGAAGGTATGATCACATGCGATACAATACTGTAAGTTGCTGTCTTCATGTAATTGTGATACCATGTGACCTTCACTGTCATATAATCAACTGACAGTGCAAACTTAACCAGCTTTGCAGGTATTTTCAGCATCTTTATATTGTATTTAAGCAATATATCACAACTAGTTGTGGGTATTTCAAAGTTTACCCACAACTAGTGACATTCAAGTAATCAGAAAAAGGCTGTAGTGGGTAAACCTACATTACCCAAACTTAAACATGATATATTGCTGCAATGGCATTTTTTAAAATGAAATCTATTACTTTTTTTTAAATTGTCATGGTAATAACGCACTTCTTTCATCCTCCACCTCTTTCTATATCTGAGGGTAACTTACTGATGTATTGTGTATGCAGTAGAAATAAATATGCAAATGCTTGCACAGTTAAATCCGCTGACTGTTATTTTATCGTATTGAAGTATAATGGATGTCATTTCTTCAGTGCACACTGGCATCAGATTCTTTTGAATGGAATGTATATTAAATCATGGAAAGGTGCGACTACTTACTCAGTCCTGAGCTTTTTCAAATGTTGTCATCATCTGGCGTTCAGTTCACTGCAGTCTAGGAATCAAAAACTGCCAAAATTTGCATTCCCTAGCTGCACTGAAATGATTAAGCTGTAATTTTTTTACGTGCTGACCATTTATGTACTTGTCTTGGATTGTAATAAGATTGTTGCTGACGCTGCATTGTTTGCTGCTTTACAAAGCTTTGTGGAGTGGTTGAAGCTTTGTTTCTTTTTTGTATTGCAAACTTTTCATTGATAATGCTTGATCCGTCATGGGCACAGTGACTAGTAGGTAGATTCAGTGTACTTTTTTTTTTTTTTTAATAGCAATGCATTTTCATTATACAGCTAGTGAGATGCTGTTTTCCCATGCGGTATAGAGTAATGTAGTGCGTGTGTGTGTCTGTGTATGTAAACACACACACACGTGTCTGTGTGTATCTTTGTGTATATAGGTCTAGCTATAGCTTGAGAAAGGAATAATGTAATGTTTTCAGTTTTATTTCTATGAAAAAGCTGGATAACTTTGTTTAAAATGACAGCATCCTCTTCACATATATAATGATATAACACAAAATAATACCATTTCTGTTACTGGTATTTGAGGTAGGAAGCAGGGTTTTTACATTTGGAGTCCCGTTTTGCCCTTAATGGGATATGTGTTACAGTAATTGACATTCTTCTGGTTGGATTATATGTGTTTTGGGTAAATAGCTGAAAAAAGAAGTACCATAAATGCAAACTTTATGAATCAAGAGCAACAAACTCAGATAGTGTCTTTGCTTAATTTCTTGTGCCAGTGTTTCATTGTAAATTACTGCTAATGGAAAAATGCCCTGTGTGTTGTTGCAGTTAGGTTGAGTACCTGCATTCATTTTTCAGACATCCCATCAGCTGGTTTCATTGTACCATCTGTAGATTGTCGCCGCAAATTGTTGCCTTGCAGGGTCATAGTGCCAGCCACTGACACAAAGCTCCCTCTGTGGGGAAGCTGAAGAATTCAACATGAGGCTGCATTGAGTTGTCTTTCTCTAAGAAGACATTTATACTTATTTCTTAACTCTTATCAGTTTCCAAGTACAGCTGTTCACAGAGTCAGTTTCTGGCCTTAGTATTACTGTGGGAATCATTGGCATGCTGTGGTTGTAAAGCAGCTTAAAATAGAAGATATTCTGTCTGTGAAACGGAGTGAAACAGAATGCCAGCTGGCCATTACATAGCTCACTTGTGCATAATACTATATTGGCCCTAACCACTCAAAAGAGCATGGTTTTGAAGGGAAGTCTGGGATTATTTTTCTGCATTTATTTGCTTCACAGTTCTTTCTTGCTAACATCTGTAAGCAAGGTTTTTGAGATGAGTGAACAACTTGAGACTTGTGCTTTTCATATTATTATAAGGCCTCAATTCTTTCTCACTTTAATCTTCATTGTCTCCACCTGGTACTTGTCTCTGCGTAACCATAAAGCACATCGAGAACACTTCTTGCAGCACAACAATGTTTAATTTTGTTCATGTTAAATGAGTCACCTGTTCATGAGATCAAAGGTAGATATTACCCCTGCCAATGGTAGCCAGCAATGTAAAGTAAAGAGTTTGGTAGGGACTGGCTTGGCAGACAACAAAAGCTGTTTCTTCCTTGTTTTCTACTTAAATATAGTATTATTATTATTATTTGCTTGGCAGTTTTGAGACTGTAAAACTGCATAACCTTCAGTTTTGTTAATTTAATTTTTGTTAGCTGTGTAACCATTAATCATAACTACATAATTTAGGTGTGATTCTGAAGATTTGATATAGTGAGGTAATGTGCTGTGCAACTTATAGTTGGAGGCTGGAGGTTCTAAACCCAGTTCATAGTGATTGCCATTTACTGTTAATTAACCACTGTACTATGCTCCACTTCCCTGAGTGACATACCTTTGCTGTGGTCACTCCTTTTGCAGGGCTGAGACAACCACTCATGTATTCCCTTCATGGATTAAAGCTTTACCAAGGCTACCGAACTCTTATCCCATTGGCAGTTGCCTTCCCATATTCACTTTGATCTCTGGCATGAAACACTATATAATTTCTATAGACCTGACTAGATATGCTTTCCAAAACTTTACCGCCTGAGGTTTTTTTTTTTTTTTTTTTTTTTTGGGGGGGGGGGGGGTTACTGATTTTTTTTTTTTTTTTTTTAACTGACTTTTTTCGCAGATTTCGTAGACTACATTTATTCTTTTAAACGTTACCATCCTAAAAATGTAAACCCACGAGGTATTGGAAATATTTACTTTTGGTGTTGTACAATCTCGGCTCATCTGCTTTTGATCTTGTTAGGTTGTACTGGTTGCTGTTTCTCATTACTGAGGAACATACACCATTTGTACTGCACAGCTGTTGAGAATGAAGAAGCAAACCAATGCCGGCTTTGTGCATGGCAGATGGGTACTTGATTTCTTTGTAATAAGTCTGAAGTCAGTACCTTACTTCATAAAGCTGTAAAATAGAGCATATTCCAGGTGCTATCTTCTTTTGGTTAATCTGTTGCAATTTTAATAATGCAGTGCTCTAAAATGAAAGGTTCTTAACGCAGTGTGAGAAGCTCCTGTTTCAATGCTCATCCTCTATACTCTTTGTCTGTAACATTGTGTATGATAATTTATTGCATCATTAAATATTTAATCTTATTTTTTTTTCTAACAGAACACTGTGTAAATGGAAATATTCTTATAGTTCTGATTTTTGCTAACAGACTCCTGCAATAATAGTATGACATTTGATGGAGGTATGTGGTAAGGCAGTAATCTGATGATGTCAGATGTTCTTCATCTCACATTGCTGCAGTCATAACTAGTGGGTAGTCCGCTGTCCTCGGTCGGCCCGAATACCAAAGTATTAGGCTGGCGTCGGTCATGGGAGCTCAGATCTGACGTCAGTGCGTCATGGTATTAAAGTGCATGACCGACGTCATATCCTCAGTCTTTTTTGCCGCATGGTCCGAAGCAGAAGCAGCGTTTGCAAGTGCCGTTCGGGGTTCTGAAATTTTCGTATTCTGAGTTTCAGACCGAAACCAAGTTGGGCTAAGTACCCCGTTGGGGAATATTTTTGTTTTTTCTTGCCTCAGTTAATTCCGGATGTCAGAAAAAGTGAATAATTGTATTTCTTGTGGGAAACAGATACCGCATAGGGATTACCACTCTCTTTGTATTCCTTGTTTGGGGCCCGAGAACGACGTAGTCGGGTGTCGCTTTTGTGCTAGGTTTAATAAGCGCACCATTAAACGTAGGTTAGATTGCGCTAGGCTTGTCTTCGGTAAGCGGTGTAATTACAATATGCCGTTGGATCCTCCGACGCCTGCTACCGCTAAGAAGCGCAAGGAAAAATCGTTAAGGTCCAAGCAGGATGAGTCGTCCGTTCCGGACGCCGGTTCTTTAGAAACTACGGTGGAATCTGTGGATCCAGCCGAGGTTTCTGCTGAGTCTCAGGGGGAGACGTTAATTTTGCAGGATGTGGCCTCTCAGGAGTCAGGTCAGGCTGAGGGGGCCTCTCAGGTTGCAGTACTCCCTTCTTTGCCTAAGGGGGTTAGGCCTTCTCCTTCTGTCTCTAAGGTACCTTCTAAGGGCAGGCCTGGTTTGCTTTCCTCAGGTGTCAGTCCTAGTTCTGCAGGTTCTGTGCCTAAAAAACACATGCTTAAAATGGCAGAAGATTTAATTTCCTTAATCAGGGGTTCTATGCCCCCTCCAGATAAGAGGCCTAGGGTGGAGCCACAGGGGGAATGTTTAGAACAGGCTTCAGATTACTCAGAGTCTTGACTGAAGACACTCAGGATTTTCCTCCTTATTCTGATTCAGACGCAGAGGATTCCAGTCCTTCTGCTTCTCCTCCAGAGGATTTTTCTTTTTCAGAAACCCTGCATTCTATGAGGGAGCATTTTAAATGGGAAGGCCAGGATTTCTCGGATTCCCGAAAGAGGCTTAGGGAATTTTTGTTTTTACCGCAACATCGCCCTTAGCTATACCTCCTGTTTTGGATGTTGTTCAGGATGTTTTCTCTGAGGCTTCCCTTAATCCAGACTCTTTGCCTCCTGCGCCAGTTAAACGAGATAGGTATTACAGAGTGCCTGAGGCTCATAAATATCTGTATAAGAGCCCTAGGGCTGACCCAGAAACTATTAGCCAGGGACCTAAGGGTGTCAGGGCTTCTGTTGTAAAGAATCCAGTTCCTATGGATAAAGATTCTAGAGCTTTGGATAGGTGGGGTAAGAAAGTGTACACTTCTTCCACTCTAGCTATGAGGGCTTTAAATTGCCAGTTTAATATGTTGAAGTACCAGAATTTTCTCCTTACTCAGTTAAAATCTAAGGTAGATGCTTTGGCAGAGGGCATAGAGTGTAAGGAATTACAGGATTTGGTTCATGCCTCTGATCAAGTGGGTAAGCATTCTTTACAGTGTGGTTTCGATGCTTTACAGGCTTCTTCCAGGGTGGCTGCCACTAGATCAGTTATTCGCAGGCACGCCTGGCTTAAGGATCAGAATTTGTCAGAGCATGTTAAAGCTAGAATTTTAGATGCTCCTTTACAGTCTGAAGTTTTGTTTGGTTCTCCTGTGGAGTCTGTCTTAAAGAAAATGGAAGACAAGGCTAAGTCTATGCAGATTGTTAAAGATTTTTTGCAGGTGCAGCCCCCTAAGTTTAGCAGGAATTGGCCTACTAAGGGTTGGGCTTATCCTCCTTCTGATTTACAGTCTAGGGGCAGATCTAGGCGTGGTAGGGGCAGAGCTCAGAGTTCTTTCAGGCCTAGAACGTGGAGTTCCCCTGCACAATCTACAGGTGAGGGCAGGGGCCAGTCCTTTCGTAAACAGGCCCAATGACCTGCATCTTCAGCTGCCAGATCCCTCCTGTCTGGCAGCACCTTTGGGAGGAAAGTTGGCACTCTTTAAGCAAAATTGGCTTTTAGTCACCCAGGACAAATGGGTGTTGGACATTATAGACCGAGGCTACAAGTTTTATTTCCACACATTGCCTCCTTTCAAGGGCATGCCAGACGTTCCTCCTCAGCAAAGGGTAGAGGCTCACAAGCAGATTTCTTTACTTCTTCAAATGGGGGCTATACAGCAGGTCCCTCTGTCAGAAGTGGGCCTAGGATTTTATTCTCGCCTGTTTCTTGTACCAAAGAAAGGAAACACTTGGAGGCCAATTTTGGATTTATCTATCCTCAACACATACCTGGACATCCCAGAATTCAAAATGTTGACGTTGCAACAACTTCTGCCTCTGTTGGGCAAAGATCACTGGATGGTAACTCTGGATCTCAAAGAGGCTTATCTTCATGTTCCTATCCGGCCCAGTTGCAGGAGATACCTGCGTTTTCGGGCTGGGACTTTACATTATCAGTTCTCTGCATTGCCCTTTGGCTTATCTACTGCGCCCAGGGTGTTCACAAAGGTTCTGGCTCTGGTGATAGCCTTCCTAAGGTTAAGAGGAATTCAAATTTATCCTTATTTGGACGATTGCCTGATTCTTGCTCAAGACAAACACAAGCTTCTTCACCATCTACAGTATGTTATGGCAGTGTTAAGGTGCCTAGGGTATTCTGTGAACGAAACAAAGTCCAGTCTAGTACCCTCTCAGGAAATGTGCTTTCTGGGTGTGAGACTGAATACAGCTTCCCAGATGGCCTTTTTGACCCTGGACAAACAAAGAAACCTTACTCTTTACTTCCAGCAATTGTCTCTACGGTCCAGGCTGACTGCAAGGACAGTCCTTCAAGCCTTGGGGTTCATGGCATCTTGTATTCTGGTGCTTCCCAATGCCAAACTGCATATGAGGAAGCTACAATGGTATCTCAAAAACGTATGGACGCAGCACTGCCACGATCTGGACACTGTCATTCAGATAATACCTTGCATTCAAAAGGAATTTTTGTGGTGGGCTCAGGAATGTCACCTAAACAAGGGACTCTGTGACCCGACCAGAGGCGAGTCAGATCTTAACGACAGATGCCTCGGACAAGGCCTGGGGAGCTCACCTCAATGGAAAATGGGTTCAAGACACGTGGCCTGCCAGACTTCAACATTTACATATCAACTTGAAGGAGATGTTAGCAGTCCAATTTGCATTGATGGCTTTCAAGGATCTACTTCACCCAGGACAAGTGTTGATTCAAACAGACAACACAACTGTCATGTGGTACATCAACAAGCAAGGGGGAACCCATTCGTACCCTCTTTGCAGGCAAGCTATGATTTTGTGGGAGACTGCTCTCAGTTTGCACCTCACTCTTCAGGCAAGGTTTCTGCCAGAAGCACAGAACTCCTTAGCAGATGTTTTGAGCAGACAGATGGTGGATCCCCACGAGTGGAAATTGGATCCTCATGTATTTCGACAGTTGACAGTGATATGGGGACTCCAGACATAGATCTGTTCGCTTCTCCACTAAATTTCCAGTTGCCAAAGTTTTGCACAAAGATGTTTCATCCAACAGCTTGGAAAGTGGATGCTCTATCATTCAGTTGGAGCAATCTTCACGTCTATGCCTTTCCTCCTCTGCCTCTCCTTCCCAAGGTGCTCTTGAAGGTCAGACAAGACAAGCCCTCCATGATTCTAATAGCTCCAGATTGGCCTCGACAGCACTGGTACCCTCTGCTGAGGAGTTTAGTACGGAGCCTCCTTGGCCTTTGCCTTCAATTCCACACCTTTTGTCTCAGGCAGGCAATCATTTCCTCAATGTCAGGATTCAGTCCCTGCATCTAACAGCCTGGCATATTCTGTTCTAGAACCTGGAGGGTCGCAGCTTCCTCAACAAGTTTTGGATGTTATTTTGGAGGCCAGAAGGCCTAGTACAAGGAAAGTTTATGCAGATAAATGGAGGAGATTTTTTATTTGGAGCAAAGCAAAGAGCTTTGATGTTTCCAGGCCTGATTTGAGTGTTTCTCTTCAATATCTTACGGAATTATTAGACAAGGGTTTGTCTTTCTCCTCTGTAAAAGTTCATGCTGCAGCCATTTCTGCTCATTATGACTGTGACCCACCATTATTCTCTCATCCTTTGTTTAAGCAATTTCTTAGAGGGGCAAAGAACATAAGACCCCCGCGTAGAGCTCCTACTCCTTCCTGGGATCTCAATTTTGTGTTGGAAAAGCTTACTTTACCTCCTTTTGAACCTGCAGCTACGTCTGAGTTAAAGTTTTTGTCTTGGAAGACTGCTTTTTTGTTGGCCATTACGTCTGCTAGAAGGGTATCTGAATTACAGGCTCTAATGGCAGTTGAACCCTTCCTGATTTTTCATAAGGATAGGGTATCTCTGCGTACTAACCCTACTTTTATGCCTAAAGTGGTTTCAAATGTGGCCTTGAACCAATCTATTCATTTGCCTACATTTTATGCTGATCCCCAAAATAAAGGGGAGAAAATTTTGCACACTTTGGATATTCACAGGCAGTTGCGTTATTATTTGAGCAGGACTAAAAGGTTCAGACAGTCTCAACAGTTGTTTGTTTCTTTTGCTTTGGCCTCTCAGGAAACCTGTTTCAAAACAAACTATTTCTAAGTGGATTGGCCATTGTATTGCTTTTGTTATTCTCATCATGGTAAGGAGATTCCGGCTGGAATCAGACCTCATTCCACTAGGGCTACTGCCACTTCTACTGCTTTTTAAGGGTGTAGCTACTAAAGATATTTTGGAGGCAGCTACTTGGAGTTCAGTGCACACTTTTTCTAAACAGTACCATCTCCCTCTTTATTCCAAATCTAGGGCTGGATTTGCCACTGCAGTCTTACAGGGCATGTTAGCAGCTCCCAATGCTTTATGATTTTGCCAGCCTCCCTTTACCTTTGCTTTGGGATTCTACCCACTAGTTATGACTGCAGCAATGTGAGATGAAGAACATAGTACAGTTTTGTACCTACCATAAATGTAGATGTTCGAAGATCCACATTGCTGCAGTCCAATTTACCCTCCCTCCTTCCCCTCTGTAGTTTGGAGTAGTTGTATGGTTTGGGTGGTAGAGGTTGTTTGTACATGTGTCTTGGAGGTTTTTCTATTTTTGGCTGTGGCCTTTCTTTTTGGGCCTTCTGACATCTGGGGCAAGAAAAGACTGAGGATATGACGTCGGTCATGCGCTTTAATACCATGACGCACTGATGTCAGATCTGAGCGGCCATGACCGACGCCAGCCTAATACTTTGGTATTCGGGCCGACCGAGGACAGCGGACTACCCACTAGTTATGACTGCAGCAATGTGGATCTTCGAACATCTACATTTATGGTAGGTACAAAACTGTACTTTTTCATTCACCATCAATGTATGGGCTCTGATCTGATCCTCATTTTCGACTTGGCCACTGTTCTTAGCTCGTGGAAGCCTACAAACTGTTGAGCTCCTGTCTACCAACAATGCCTCACTCCTATTCCCCTCAGATCTCATTTGCAGCTCATAGCGTCAAGACGTGGTTGCTGAATTCTGTCAAGCTCCAACAGTAAGATTTTCTTCAGAACTTCTAAAGTTAAGAATTTCTTCTTTTAAGCTTTCCATCATCTTTACTATAGTCATCTGTCAGTCCTTTAGCTGTTATTTCACTGAGGTTGCAAATAATTTTTTCTTGTAAATGATCTTCTCTCTGCCCTAATATAAAAAAAATGTGTGTGTGTGTGTATGTATGTATGTATGTATATATATATATATATAAATGACATAATTTTTCTTCTTCCCTGACCACCTCATAATCTGTGCTCTCTCATGTCTAGATAATCTCTAACCTCATTTTTTTCTGTCCAATTTTCCCTCTACAAACCCTTCCCCAGCTTACTTTGAGAAACTGTAATAAGGAATTATATGATTGTATAAAACAAATGTCAGCGATAACAGCATAGAATAAAATTTCTGGTGTACTGTAAACAGGGTTGCCAGATGTCCCTATTTGAGTGGGACTGTCCTGGGATCAGCAACCAGATCCCGAGTCCCGCACTACCGGATAAAATCCCGGTGAAACAGCTTCCGGTTTGCTTTTTTTTTTTTTTTTTTTATTGGCCCATATGTGAGCCAATCAAAAAATCGCAAAATGGAGCTACTTCTGTTGAATGTGGAACTGCCTGTGTTCCGCATTAAAGACCCCCCCCTTTTTTTTTTCTTTTTCCCTTCACTTAGTGTGAATGACCTTTTTTTGCTCCTTACCTGCCGGATTAGAAATCTGGCATCCCTGACTGTAAGTCTTGATTTCTTGTATAAGTTTTGTATAATCTCTGTATGTGTGGAGCTTTTCTTCCTGGGCCTCCACTGAAAATGAGTCTTATCACAGTTGGACTTTCCCGCTAAACAAATGTAAAATAAATAGTCATCCAAGAAGTCCCACCAGACCCGATAGGATCCGGAACTTCCTTGAGGTTCTTTTTGGTTCCAAAAAAGTCAAAGGACTGGAGACCCGTTTTGGATCTCAGCATGTTACAAGTCGGTTACGCACACCAAGTTCCAGATGGTCACAGTACAGTCCATTCTACCTTTTTTAGGGAAGGACAATGGATGTGCTCAATAGACCTCTAAGATGCATACTATCTCATGAAGATGAATAGATGGTCAAGGAGGCACTTAGCCTTCCATGTGGGAGCCAGTCACTGCTAGTTCAGAGTACTGTTCTTTGGCCTCACCGCAGTCTCTCAGGGTGTTTACAAAATGCATGGCAGTGGTAGCATCCCATCTAAGGCTGTAGGGAATCTGGGTGTTCCCTTATTTGGATGACTGGCTCATCACCACCCCAACCAAGCTAGTTGGGTGGGAGGCATTATCTGGAGAAGACAGTCCAAGGGACTTGGTCCAGCACAGAGACCAACCTGCATAGCAGTGTTCTAGAGATGAGTGGTACTTTTGGCACTGCAGGTATTCCAAGATTCTCTCCCTCTCTGGACAGTTGCGATCCAAACGGACAATATGTCGGCAGTTTGGTTTATCAATAAGCAAGGAGGAACCAAGTTTTACTCGTGTTGAGAAGCCCTCGGTGTGTGGCAGTTGGTGATAGCCTCCATTTGCTCTCTTTTGGGAATGCACATTCCAGGGAAGTCCAATCTGATAACAGACAAACTCAACAAGTTCATTCTGTTACCTCATGAGTGGTCTGTCGACCAGAAAGTGCCGAAAATGATTTTTTGTCAGTGGGGCCAACCTTGCTGCAATCTTTTTGCATCTCCCCTAAATAACAAATGCAGCATCATCTTTGCCCTAATCCCCCCCAGTGGTGGAGTCACCGAGAGATGCTCTTCTCCATGATTGCCCCCCGGTCTGTTATATGCCTACCCCCCAACTCCCTTAATCCCCAAATTCTCACAGAAAGCAGCCAGGCTGAAGAGCAGAGTAATGCTCATTGCCCATACTGGCCTCAACAAGTGTGGTTTCCCTTTCTTTGACCTCACCTATTTCCACCTTGGATTCTGGACCCAATTTCGGACCTTTTGTTCCATCCGACAGGATTGATTAACCCAGACCTTCCCAACCTCAGACTGACCACATGGTTTCTCCAATTCCTTTGATGGCCAGGCAACCTATGCTTTCTTCCCCAGGATGTTCTTTTCTGTTATCTTCCCATAAACCATCTACTAGGAAATTGTACATGTCTATATCATATGTTCGAAGGTTGAAAACTTTGAATGTTAAATAATCAAATTTAAATGTTCGAAATTTCAAACATCGAACATATGATTAAAAAAAAAAAAAAAAAAAAAGATAGAGAACTTACCTGACTGTTGTAAGCAGGGGGGCAAGCCCCCCTGCAACGCCCCACGTGGGGGGGCTACGCCTCGTATACCTCTGGCTCTTTAAATATACCAACTCCGAGACCGCACTATAACATGGTAAATGGAAGATTTTCCCCCTGCCTACAACAATTAGTTTTGGGTTTTTTTTTAATCATATGTTTTCAAACTTCGAACATATGCTATAGACCCAGTTGTACAAAAGCAAGTGGAAAAGATTTATTTCCTGGGCAGATCAAAATCTCATAGAACCCTTTACAGTTCCTACTTATGCAGTCCTTGAATTTCTAGCGAAATTGTTTAATGAAGGAGCAAGAGCATCTACTATTAGAGTCCAGCTAGCTGCAATTTCGAATTTCCATGTGGGACTACACAATTCTTCCTTCCCTGGCTTCTGCAAAGATTTGTAAATTTCTTCTGAAAGGTGCTCTTCTGCTAAGACCTCCTTTTAAAGACCCTGTTTCCCCATGGGATTTAACTCTAGTACTACAAGGCGTAAAGCAACCCCCTCTTTGAGCCTGCAGTTGATTGTGATTTGAAATTTCTACCTTGGAAGACAGCTTTTCTGGTTGCTACATCATCAACCAGGAGAATATCAGAGCTTCAGGCTTTATCCTCAAAACCCCTTTACTTAGCCTTTCACAGAGATAGGGTTTCCTTACAGACCTATGCTTCCTTTCTACCAAATGTAGTGTCAGAATCCTATATTAATCAGGCCATTCATTTTTCAGTATTCTTTCCAATTTTCTGTAAACAAGGTGAGTTTTTGCTGCATTCATTGGATGTTCATAGACAATTGTGTTACTATTTGGATCGTGCGAAGGACTTCAGAAAGTCAGACCAGCGTTTCATTTCCTTTGCCCACCATAGGTTGGGGCAACCCGTTAAGAAAGTGACTATAGCCAAATGGATAACATAATGTATTTCCTTGTTGTATGCAAAATTGAATGTGTCCCTCCCCAAACCTTTAAGAGCTCATTCCACCAGATCTGTGTTAACTTCTACTGTTTTTCAGTCCAGAGCTTCTATGGATGATATTTGCGCTGGTGCTACTTGGTCTAATCTGCATACCTTTATCAACCATTACAAATTAGATCTGGTCTCGAGGGGAAGATCGGTCTTTGATTTGACTGTTTTTAGACGCACACTTCCTTAGAGCCACCAAGGGAAATGGGTAGCTGGGGACTCTGTCCAATACGTTGATGGTGAATGGAAATTGACAACATCAGATAAAGAAGTTATGTACTCACCATAACGTTCCATCTGTTGCCCATTTTCAGTCACCATCAACTCCCCATCCTCCTTCCCCCATTTATAGACAGGATGTGAGGATTCAAAGGACATCTTAAACACTTTGCAGCTTGATCTCCATTGATGGTCTCTGTACATAATTGCTACTATCTTCTTTCCTTTTGAGCTGTATGTATTATCTGAGGGGAAATAGGAGTGAGGAATTGTGGGTAGAGAGGAGATCAAAAGTTTGTAGGCTTCCACAAGCTAAGAATAGTGGCTGAGTGTCAGATCTGAGCCCATATGTTGATAGTCAGTGAAAATGGACAACAATGATGGAGCATTATGCTGAGAACATAACTTCTTTTTATCACCAAAGCGACCAGAAGAGAAGGCCTTTGCACTGAAATAGATGAAAACTGGAAGGTTTTGAAGGTTTTTTTAGGACATAGAATTTGTGCATGCAGTGATAATACATTCATTTTTAAGGTAAACTGTAGTAGTGAAAACCCCCTTGCATATACCTCAAAGGACATGCTTACTAATTAAATAGGGAATAAAATCATAAGGATGGGGGTTGTAGCATTTCAGAGTGGGACAAAATGGTGCTGAACAACAGCTGAGGGCCCATGGGGACTGCACCTGTTATTACAGAGTAGATGAATGCAGTTTTGAAGTCTGCATTCCCAGGAGTAAATTATGAGGCTTTGGAATATTAGGAGAGTGGAAGAGAGCTAGAGGAAGTTGAAATGAAGAAGCTAGTGGGTGTAAAAGAAAAACTAGGACAGTACAAATAAGTGGTCCAGGCATTACTAATGACATCCCATGAATCATGGCCTTTTGACACCATTCCCCACTCTGGAATCTGGGCATTAATCCCTACGTCACTCGATGGGTTTCCAACTGGCTTACTGAGAGAACCCACACTGTAAAAGTAGCCGACTCCAAATCCAGCTCCAGACAAGTGACAAGTAGAGTACCTCAGGGTTCAGTCCTGCGACCGCTCTTGTTTGGCATCTACTTCTCTGAAGTACAGGCCAGCACTAAGGGACTCTGGCTAACAAAGTTCGCAGATGACTGCAAACTGGGAGCCATTATGGAATCCCCAAATGATGTGGATATTCTACAAAAGGGCCTTACAGAAACAGATCCTTGGTGCCAGAGCCATGGGCTCAAGCTCAGTGCCAAGAAATGTGTAGTTATCCCCTTTGGGAAAAAAAAGCATGTACCCGTGAATTACCACATAGGTGGCAGTACACTAAACACCGAAAGTGTGATGAGAGACTTAGGGACACAGGTGGACAGTGGTCTCACCTTCGATAACCACATCGCCTCAACAGTCAGGAAATCCTATGTGGCACACCTCATCACTAAGGGCTTTTCATCCAGAACAAAGGTCATTGTCCCACTGTACTCATCCCTCATTAGACCCATTATAGAATACAATGCCCCATTTGGTATGTACCTCTCAAGACATCTGCAACAACTGGAAAGGCCACAGAAATTCCTCACTAAAAGAACCACAGGCCTAAAGCAGATGCCCTACACTGACCATCTTAAAAAAACTCCAGCTATACTCTGTTGCATATCGTCTACTCGGAGGCGATCTGTGCTTAACATACAAAGCCATGTCAAACCCAGAGCTGTTGGACATGCTACATTTAAAGAAATCCCAATCCCTCAGAGCCACACACTCCAGGGATCTAAGCTTTGTCATCACTATAAACAAAACATGCTGGAGGGATAGGTTCTTGACCCAGAGACTCTCCAGACTCTGGAATAGACTGCCCATACATGTCAAGCAGAGCGTCTCTTTGGTCCTCTTCAAAAGTAACCTTGACGATTGGATGGGAGAAAGGAAATTCACCCTGGGATCATGTCAGTCGCCCTGCTAGACAGGGGTCCAGGGAAGTAAATAATATGGGAAGAAGTAGCCAGGGAATTGTTATGGCTAGGCTTGTATAGGCCATAGGGCCGATAGCCTAGTACCAACCTATGAACCTATGGGAATCATAAGAAGTTGAAGGCTACTGAATCTTGACGAGTGCTTCTTCCCAGTTCCCAACCTAGGCTGCACCTCCCCTGTCAGGGAGTGCTAGGTCAGTCAAGTCTGCAGTGAATTTATAAATTTCCTTCCAATTATTCAGACTGCATTTAAAGGGGGGACTCATTCTTATACCCTTAGTCTGCTTTTTTCCCTACAACATGGTTCCAGTATTGTGCAAGTACGGGAAACCTGCTTGTACCTTATAAAACTTATATTTCCTTATCTTGGAATCAAAGAAAATGAAAGCCCGCACACTTTTTTTTTCACTTTCCTGTGCAAAGTATGTGAGAAGTTATCGCAGACAGAGAAACCTATAGTTTATCCTGTCGGGTGCTGCTGGCAATCTTATATTGGCAGTTAGTCCTGCTGATATCGGGTGCTCAGCAGCTCCAATAGACAGAGGTGTGATACTGTTTTCCGCTGTCTTTATTGCAGATAGGAGGAAATTTACACTGATTCATAGCTGCTTCCAATGTAGCCATGCCTTTCATAGCAAAACAAAGGAATTAGATAATTCATGACTTCAAAGGCAGTTTTCACCTCTTTTGACAAATTTACATAAGCACCAGTACAGTATTGAAATGCTAAACTTTAAATGTTTGTTTATACTACTTTATATATTAAAATTACTTAAATGTATTATCAAAGATATTTGTGACATTTAGGGAAAAGTAAAAAAAAATACTTTTTCTTCTAATTCTTGTAAAGTATCAACACATTTACGATTTTCATGCCCCATCCCAGAACTGCCCAAATCAGGACTGCTCTGCAGAAAGTGAGAAAGGTAGCAACCCTATCAACTAGCTGCACTCATAATGTTTATAAGAAGGTCTTTTATGCTTTCTTGTGACATCCGTCCGAGGAGGATTTATATATCTGCTGCACAGATCCACAGGAAGAGACATCTTCCACTAATTTGAGTCGGTCTTTACATGGATAGAGTTCATGAGCATTTTTTTTTCATTTACAAAGGAAATGTAACCATTGATGGCAACCATGATATGCAATAGAATTTAGTTTAGCATGCATGTGTTATGTGCCCTTTCATTAAAAACATAAGGAAAAGGAAACCAGAAGTATATTATCTCTCTATATATTATATCAGTAGCTATCTGTGTATCTAGCTAGGTGTGTGTGTGTGTGTGTGTGTATGGCTCCCCTTTATAATCTCGAAATACTGAAATCTCGAATTTCAGTATCTCGAAACTATAAAGGAGAACGAGTCACAGTCCCGAAACTCAAAAGCACCAAACACACAATCACGAACATACATACACCGCACGACACACACACCATTCTACCCACTCCAGACAAACTATACAACCCCACACTTACATGTAAGCAGGGGGGCAAGCCCCCCTATACCCCTCATGTGGGGGGCTGTGCCCCCCACACACCCCCTACTTATATATATCAACTTCGAGATTGCACAAACAGAAAAAAAAACAAACTCACACCCAGACTTTCTACAGTCCCTCACAAGCACACACGCACACACACGCACACACACACGCACACACGCACACACACACACACACACACACACACACACACACACACACACACACAAACACATCCAACACTCATACTTCCACCTCCCTACCCTAGCCCACACATACAACTTAGAAAACCACTTGCATACACTCACTCACCTTAAATTCTGGATACCATCCCAGCCAAACACTTCACGTAATGTAGTGTAAATGCATAAGTGTGGATTCGAGATATTTGGATTCACGCATATGCACTTTCGCTATTTTGAATTTTCGCCTTTATGATCTCGGGATACTGAAATTTCGAGATTTCAGTATTTCGAGATTATAAAGGGGAAACGTGTGTGTGTATTTATATGTATGTATGTATCTATGTGTATATATATATATATATATATATATATATATGTGTGTGTATATGTGTATATATATATATATATATATATATATATATATATATATATATAGTTTACTATTAAAAAGTCGAAATTTAAAATAAAACTGGTATTAATAACCGAAAATAAATGCCGAAAATACATAATACAGACTGTAAATAATGGCATAAATCGGCAGTAAATGTCGAATCGCGACATTTCTGTGTGTTTTGCGGCAAAACACCGAAGAAGTGCGATCCTGCTTGAAATAAGTGTTTCCATGTATAGGTTCAGTAAATTTCCACATCAACCATGTATCCCTTTCTCAAATAGTGAATTTCAAACATGTGCATGTGCTCTGTAATTACAAATGAAATCCACATCCCAGTAACCACAGTGATATGATATCTGCAAAAGTAGTACTGCACTTCCACTGAGATGTCGCACACATTAAAGGTATTGGGATGTATATCAGAAGGAGCAGTGGTGTGCCATGAATTGTACAAAGCCTAATGGTGTTAGATCATCCTGTTTACCCTACAGGCGTTGTATCTTATGTTTTGTCAGACAGCCTACGTTTCTTCGGAGATGCTGGGCCACAACATAGGAACTTTTGTTTAACATCCTCTAAATGATTCTGCTCCAAGCAAATGGCATGCAGTACATCTGTGATGTACAGTTCCTTTTTCCCCAATAGAGACCTCAGCCGACGGTGCCATCCTTCAACAGCGTTCTGGCTCCTAGGGTAGCCCATGTTACATGTGTCAGCCTGATTCCAAAAGGGGACATTGAAGAGTGGAAGAGTGGTGGTTGTCTCTCTCAGGTGGAACCCCTCATGCCATACTGTCTTGGCCTCCCTAGAATGTAGTTATTCTTGAACTCACATAGAGGAGCACCCCTTTCACCTATTGCCTCCTCTATAGATGTAAATGTGTCCATAATGTGTTCCGTACGTGTGAGTGCGAGTGCAGGTATCTGCTTACATAGCAGTGCAAATTGAGTATCTGTGCCATAAACCTGTGTCAGGTTCAGCTTCTGGATCTGTCTCCAGATAATTTGGCACAAATGGAACCAAAAACCCTTGGCCGTACTGTTTGGTAGATGCTTCATTATGCTGTTAACTGCACCCTTCTCAAAGTCACTGAGTACCATCCTGGGCTGGAACTGTAGATGAAATTCCCCACATAATGCCATCAGAGTTGCCCAGAACTGATCGTAGCACTCCTCGCATTTGGACAGTAGGATTGCATACACTATGGGTACTACCCTGCTGCTGCTGGAACTGTCTAAGCTGCAGTGAACAGAATATACCTGTTTACACTCCCTGGTGCTAATAGGGAAGGTCCCGTCAACAATAATATACTTAGAACTACAAAGCTGGCCTAGATTATCGTCTGTAGTGAGAAGCATAACATCGTAGGTATGGCTGCGGAGTGCACTGTGTTTAATGATAAAGTGGCCCTGCTTCAATGGTATCATCTCAGGGCTTAAATCTTTCAGACTTGCTAGGTCTACCCTGGGATTTGTGCTGTTTCTATGCCTGACCCTACGTACACATTGCTTAAGCGCATCAGTATTGGTCAAGGTGATCACTACGTCAGTGGACGTGGTTGCCAGGACCTCAGAAACAATCCTACATGGATCCTCCAGTCTCTGTTCAGCACGCCTTTTAATGGCTTCCCGTACCCTTGTCTGCTCTACCCTGACAACATCTGGTGCTTGAAAATGTGCAATGCTTTTCAGTAGCTTCTCCTCACCAGCACACGTCTCAGTTATACAACGGCACTTACACCTCTGCCGTGCCTTCTGAGTACAACACCAATTATTTTTCTCAGGGCTACTCTCTTCAAGATAGTATTGATACCCATCAATACAAAGGTTTGAGTGACCCTTCTGAGACTTCACTGTGCCATACTCATTACCAATAACGCCAGGATAGCTCACGTTCGGTTGGTCAGTCATTGTACCTGAGCACACCTACAAATCAACAACAGTACCATGATTACTAATATTTTATGTCAATAATACTGTGTGATACAGGCCTGCATCACTCACATATGTCACGAATATCACTTACACAATCCATGCCGAAGGAACTGCTATAACAACTGAAATCATCTCCTTCTGGAACATCATTAATTCTACTCAACTGAGTTACAACTACCATATCACAATACTATGTACAGAGTATAATAGACAGTAACCAAAGCAGATAAATGTCTTCTGTCCACTACTGCCACTGTTACTCACTATGGAGCACACTTTCGAGCCATCGGTTACATTTGCGCAGGTAAAATATCAGCATGCAGTATGCATTTCTAATTGGCATGTCACAATATTAAAAAACCTCCATGTCAGCTTTATCAGTGCTTGCTTTGTCCCACAATACATAGGGGATACTGCATACAGGTAACATCAAATATCTTTATATTACATATGTGACCTTAAATATAACACTACCCACAGCTGCTATAGCACGCCTACACACACTTGTATAGTATCTCATGGCAATGTCAACCCGCTGAATAAACTATTTGCATCACAGCTGTTTGAACATTATACAACATATACACATATCACAACTTTCCATTATATCACAGTGTTCTTTACTGTCACGTAAGCCTAATGCATTGGACCTTACAGCTGTCACGGTAATATTCACATTTAATACTGCCATCATTATGTTATTATTACTAGGAAGTTAATACTGTGTTTTGCCTACTGTATATTACACACTTTAACGACTGCTTTTACATTGACATGACACATTCACATCAACTGCATTCATCTGGGTTATACTCACCCTTCCAAACTTCTCCCGGAATCTCCTTCAACCTCTGTGTAAGCCATGCACTGTAATCAGATAAATCCACCTATTGCACGCTACACAGAACTACACTGCTGTTCTTTACGGCCGTTGGGTCATTTGTCACGTCATCAGGTAGTCGCGCCCACTATTATCGCAGTAATTAGTGTGATGTGCTGCTCTGCGTCGCACCTATGCTGTCGTCATCACATATCGTCGAATTACATTGTGCGCTGTTCAGTAGTTCGAATGACATTCCAAGGCGAACTAATGGATTCAGAATTTAGACTGTGCAGATAACTATCCTGTCGACAGACCAAACACACGTGGCAGGTATGTGAATGGACTTTATAATAGTAAACCATATATATATATATATATATATATATATATATATATATATATATATATATACACACACACACACACACATATATATATATATATATGTACATGTACACAAAAGTAGGTCTGTGTAGCACACATCTTACACGTATGTATACAAACGTGTGTATAATGAAAAAAAAAATATATATATATATATATATAGTGTGTCTGTATTTGTGCGCATATACAACTTGTTCACCTCTCAATCCACTGTTAAACTTTTTCATGCAAAAAGAAAATCCTTCAAAGTGTCTGTATTGTACAGTGCAATCACCAAAGCCATCTTTCTATTAATTTAGTATAAAAAATTCACTTTACTGTATCTTGAGCTGCGTCTTTTTCATAAAGTTATAAATGCTTTTTCTTTAATAAATGTTTTGCACATTTTCATAATAACATTGCATATGTAACCATAGAGCTTTTCTCCATGGCTGTCCATTCAAAAGGGGTTTTATTTTCTAGTTGGACATTCCTGGTTAAAAAAAAATGTAGTAGAGAGTGAAACACTGACACAAGGAAACCAAACACTTCATTTTTCATTAATCAGTTTATTACTCTTAGTGTCCGTGATTGTGGCATTCATACATTACATATGTAAATATGGTAAGCAGTGCTACATAAGGAAAACAAATGATATATGAACTGAATGGGACGACTAAAAGCACATCACAGAGAGCAGATAAAATGTGACTGAAGTGGATGGAAGACGGTAGTCAAGGTGATAGAGCAGTTCCTGTGCAACACTGGGGGAAAAAGAGGATGGGTTGTCAAAGTACACTAAAATGCTCCTTAAAAATAATAAATGATTACCAGCATACCATTCTTCCTAAGACTGCAGTTGGTGGAGACCATAGATGATAAGCAGACATTCTTAAGTTTTTGCTATGCCTTTTTACCATTGTACAAGGGAAAGCGCAGACATGTATAACATATTGTGAATGGAGCATCTTTATTTAGCAGCCATTTGTGCTCATCTCATTGGCATTGCCTGTGTTCACATTTGTCACCAAATCGCCGTGTTCTAGTCCATCAATTGATGAATTTGCCAGGTGTAGAAAGACATATTAGTGGATGGCCAGAAGACTGCTCCTCTTTAGTAGCGGCAAGCACTCCTAAAGTAGCTATGCTCAGTATTTCACAAGAGATGATTATTAGCCAAAGAGTAAACTGGGGAACCATGTAAAGGAACCATACACAGATGACAAATAAATATAAAAAGAGTACACGAGGAAGAGAATATATTTCATAATGTAATTTCATATAGTCAGCTGTGGGGAAGTGTCCTAAAATGGAATGGAGTGGAGCAAGAAAAGCCACTACAGAAAGAAAATGTTTTGTGCATTAAAGAAATCACCACTGCATTTATGACTGGGAAAAAACATTACAGAAAAGATTAATAACAATACGTGAAAAGCTTTTGATTTCTTTAGATACTTACTAAGACCCACAGACAGAAGAACCGTAACACAAAAACAGTATTGTGATGGTGGTAATATGTACTGAAAAAAGGGAATAAAGGGATAAGGGGGATAGGTTTATACAAAGTTGCAAAGCATGCAGTCCATGAGGCCATTAGAGAGTCTAGCCCAATATCCTAATTAACACCAAGCACTGCTTAGTTACGTTACTTGCTCAAGGTCACATAGTACAAAAATGAAGATGCAAAGATTCAAACAATGTTCATTTACAGGAAAAGGAATAGGTTACTGCATGTCTACATTCACCGATGGTTCAACCATAAGGAGTGCAGTTTCCTGCAAAAGTACAGAGTCATTTCTAAGTCTTACAGAGCCCGTAGAGTAAGTATGACTTATGTCATTATTAAGCAGTCAGTTTTGCTGAAGAATGATTGTGGTCTACATTAACAAATCAGTTAATAAGCCGAATAAAATTAAAAGAGAAAAAAATATAATGCCAGAAGACATCTGTGCCTCAAAAAAAAAATATCCAAAGGTATGGAATAAAAAGTGTGATGATAATTGGCTGTAGAATTACAGAACAGCATAGTTAGGAGAAAATAACACAACATTAGTTATAAAACAAATGAAACTGATACAGAATTTAATACAATATTCAGCACCCCCCCCCAAAAAATCTTCCCACTGGAGACTGGGGTATAGAATTATTTCCAGTCGCTCAATTTCACTGTGGCATTATCAGAGAGTCAGGTTTGTAGTAGTGATTTTCTTGTAAATTAGGAATAACCAAAATAAAAATCCTATTCAGGCAGATCTGATGAAGCGTTAGCGAAAGTGTTGTCAGATTCTGTATGTTTATATTTTTATTTCCATCCCTATTTAGGGACGCTTATTCCCTGTAGTGCATTGAACCTTTAATCACCAAGTCTTCCTAGCAAGCATTTTACTCGGTTGCAATTTGGGCATGCTCATGCCTTAATATGTGTTCCACAGACAGAAATTGGATTTTTAATTCCTCTGGGAATAGCTCTGCACCGAAAGAGTGTTACGGTTAGCCTAGTACTCTCAGCTACCTGCCCCTTCACCGCGACATTTTTGTAGTCACTGAGCTTGTGATTTCAAAGCTAATCCAGCAAGCACTCTGCGATTACTTTAAGCCTACCCCTGGTTAGAATATTTTAGTTATATAGACATTTCAACTCATCTCAAACCCGATACTGCCTGTTCCCAATTGTTTATTTCCTCGTCCACCTCCCTCTTATACTTAGGTTATTTAATGCTTATGGGTCCCCTCTGCGTTAGTTACACTTCTAATCAAATATTTAACCTGCCCCAAGTCTTTTAATTCATTGTTATAGTTATAAAAGTTGTAGACTAAGAGGTGTTGATTTTTTACTTCGATGGCATAATATGTATTTATAAGAGTTTTGTTTTACATTGGAACTTGTGTTATATTTACAGATTGGTTCACAACCAATCTTCAGATGGTTTTACTGCAGGGATCGGGGTGGGGGGTATAACATGAGATGATTTTAATTTTATTTTTATTTTAGTTTAATTGTATAATTTGTCTGTTTAAATTTAGGGAAATTTGATGCTGCACTCTTATCTTAACATAAACTGTATGCCATATTTTTTGGGGCCATTTTTTTTTTTTTTTTTTTTTAATTTCTTAACTGTCAATCAAATCCATTGCTGTAATGTTAATCTTACCTGAACCAATGATGACATGATGATTGATACACCCACATACTGTTTTTGTTTTCTGTAAACACAAATGTGCTATTTGACAGTACCGAGCAATGCTTATCTGCCTGAATTTTTTACCTGATTTAAAGAAAACTGATCATTTTAATAAACTTATTTTTGTTTAGTTTGATCTCAGATAATTTTTTCTGCCTAATGAGATAGTTTGCTTAATCCACTTTAAAGAAATGTTGAATTACTAGAGGCTATTTTCTGGACCAGGGTTAGTTTGGCTGATGTATTCTTTAGTTGAACTTAAGAGGACTAATAACTTGTAAACTCATTTTTGCTTTCTGGCTGAGTTCCAACATCTTTTTAAATACTTAAGGAGATGTTTCACTTATTCCACTTGTTTGACTAATTTCTTCAACTTTGAGATAATTTACATAAACCACAGTAAAGAACTTCTGGATTCAACCAGGTAAAGTACTTTACTGGATTTATAGCAGAATCCACAATTGAGTTCCTTAGAAGCAGAGTGTATTTGATATGCTAAGGGAAAACTACTGAGGCTAAGTAGGGGACACTTTTTTTTTTAACTTGGCTTATTTACTACTTTATGTACTTTTTGTGAGCTTTGAATACGTTCATGGTTTTCTAATGTTCCGGTACATTAACAAATTACTACAGGAGCAGAATAACAAGAAAACAGATAACGTAGTGCTACAAGACATATATGCCTCAGAAAAATAGTTATACAAAGTTAAGGAACTGAAAGTTGGTCATATTTTGTTGTAGACTTGGAATAAAGAACATGACATGATTTATAAAAACAAATGAAAATAAAGAATTTTCTACAACATTCAAGTAAGCAAATAAAAATTAAAATCTTTCCACTGCAGGCACTGGGAAATATAATTATTCTCAAATCCCTTTATTTACATTAACGGCTGTCACACGTGAAACTGCATGGATCTTTAAGTGCAGTGACATCTTTGATGCCTCATAAATATGGGAGGGGGGCTGTCAATTCATCTTGGACTCCAAAAAGATACTTTGAACAAAGGCCTGCAATTCAACCACTTTTTTGGTTACAGCTGTATAACTCCTTAGTGTATAGTGTAAGACAGGCTCCAAGACTAACATAAATGAGGGTCATTACAGGAAAAAAAAGAAGCAGTCATGTTATAGATAGTATACAAGATGACAGTGGCTGACACTAGTCCCATTATTTATCAATGGGATTGGAATACACCACTGCTTCATTGTGTCTAGCATTACTCATATACAGCAGCCTTGAAATGGATTATGGGAAAGAAAAAGGGTTGAAAAAAACAAGATCACATTGATATGTTAAGCCCCAGTCTTAAGTCATTTGTGGAAAAACATATTACAGTTCAATAAGAAGCACTCAGAATGATTCTGAGGTGTTAAAATAGTTCAGAAAACAGACAGAATGAAAAAATAGACTGTTTTAGTTTTAAGGTGGCATCTTCCTTTAAAGGAAGTTATTTTATCACATTTGTGTATCTGTAGGAGTAGTCTATTCCAGTGGTAAGGGAGATGCTTATAAGCTATGTTTGATAAAATTATTGGGAAGTAACATTTTATTCAGTTCTGTGATGCTTAATTGTTAATGTATTTTATTTATCTACTTGAATGCTTTTGTGTCAATTACCTAGTACTTTTCAGTGTGTGCTAGCCTATGTTTATTCATACCTTGTGCAGGCTGTCGTTATTTCTTGATGTGCTTCCCCTATGATATATTTTGTGATGTTGTGTAAGATAAGCTTTTAAGTTTGTATAGCATTGCTTTATTTTTACTGCATTATGTATAAAAAGCATACCTGTGCTAGATTTACTTTGGTTAGTCCTAGCTTTTGATTGATTGTGTACAAGAGTCTTGTATTTAAAAGACTATTGCCTTAGGTAGGCACCTGTATTACCCTTTGTAGGTACCAGTTAAGGTTCCTGATTGAATGTATTATGTGTCTGACTTTCTTGTATTCTAGGGGATAATGAAAACTTTTCCTTACAACTGATTTTTGCATATTCATCTAAATAGGGTATTTTTACATCATCGCCATACTGTTTGATGGATTTTTAGTATATTGCCATTTTTTCCTCACTACTATTTTCTTATAAAAGCTCAAGTTTTGATACCACTCCTACTATTATGTTAAGCACCTTACACACGACTTCACTTTGTCTGGCTTTACCTAATTTCTTATTTGAAAAAAGGTCTGATTTGGTGTAAGGTACCAAACATGGTGGAATGTTGTGTTGCTACTTTCAGTATGGTAAACTCAGATGTGCTTATATCAGCAAGGAGTCATGCCATAAGAATCAGAATAGTTGAAACACAGGCTTTGTGTTAGAGGTTGAAGATCAGTCCATTATGGTTTTTAATGGATGTTCTGAAATGGAGGAAACCTTCAAAGGTGTGGGATGAACCAGGTTATTTATTATTATTCCTTGCAGGCAGGACTGTTTGTCTGAGCCATTCACTTCAGATAGACTTTGCATTAATAAAACCTTTGGCTCTATGCAGGTGATATTTGTTAGCTTGTAATTAATACGCATATTGCATAAGAAATCTTCTGTTATTCTCGTGGCTCTCAATCATGTAGCACAAGACATATTTTACTACACAAGATGGTTGTGCTTCTGTTTTAGAGTGCTGAAAACATCATCAGTAAAACTGTCACAGCTTTGCAAGAAAGCTCAGTTGTGAAGTCCTATATTTCATTGTGTATAGTATTTAGAAGGAGCCATGGATTGTATTTTATTTAAACAGTGTACTATTATCTGTTGTTCCAGCTGACAAGCTGGAAGTATTGTTGGGGTAGCTTCCCAACAATTGAAGTGAAGTGTTACATTTAGACAGTATGATAACTCACTTCTGCTGTAACTGAATTGTTGCTGAATTACATAAATGGTGATACGAAACACATTTGTGTTTCTGTATCTCACTGAACATTTGCTGAAGCATTAGGAAGCTCCCTGGTATAGTCCAGTTATGCTTCTAGCTCAAAAAAATTGCCATTGTTTCACACGGGCTTGCTTCCATGTCGTCTTCTCCTTTACATTATAGGAAGTTAGCAGTTATGCTTCAGTGTAGTAAATAGGTTTTACTTACATGATGTGGTATTTGGCTGGGCAGGACTCCAATGAATTATGACATTCCCTCACTTGACTAGTAATCAAGGAGCCTGAATCCTCACCACTGACACTGGAGAGGGACATTCACTTTGAAAAAAATAAATAAACACAGTATTTCCAGATGCAACTCTCTGAATCAAGCACAATTTCCCTTAAGAGGACACAGAGAACACACTCCATCCAGGGTCTGGATTTCTTTCTCTGTCTTCCTCCAGGTCCCCAGTAAGTCTCCACACTAGTACAACTATACAGTTGAGTCCTCAGCCAAGTCCTCCAGCACACTCTGTGTGAAACCAGTGCTTCATGTCCCTGCTCCAAGCAGCTGAGATGCACAATCTTTGAGATTTGATTTGCCCACATGCACACACACTTGGGAAAGGCTAGCACAGATTTACTAGCTGTGCTTCCTTCTGCCCAGACTATAAGGTAGTTACTGCCACCAGACATTCCAAAGTCAGCTACTCTAAGGCTCTTTCAATGGTACCCAATTATATTCATTTAAATGGTAGTGTTTTGACTGAAGCAGTAAGGCTTTCAGGAGTGGCTACAGAGTCACCAAATAGATATGAGTACTCTCAAAGGTTAAAATATTCTCTAAAGGACCAGCCACAATGAAAAGTTTAAATATATTTAATAATAAATAATAAAAAACATGAAAATACTAAATATCTGTTTACAGTAAACGCCAAAGTTTCAGTCACAAGAAATATTAAAATAACACAGATGAATAGATGCACATAGCTACAGAAAAACAATACTTAACTATTCTCACTATATTTTCCTGACCTAAATAATTACTGTTTCCTGATTCAATTACTAGAGCAAAGCAAGATGAAGTAGGTGTGATCCTTCTATGTCACATTCCAAAAACATAGTGCAACGAAACTTCAGTCTCATCTAGTATTAAAACATCATTTTTGTCCTAGATTGCAGAATGGCATTACATACATCTGGTCATCTGATTTCTATTTCCTATACTACCCCCATTGCTAAAGACTGAACCAGAATTTAGCACATATGTGTCAATAATACACACACACAGAGTTTTGCTCATATCTTTTGCAGTTTCTGGAGGTCATAACACAATTTCAAACCTCCACCCTTCCAGAGTAGCAATTAGTTCACCCCAAAGACGGTACAGAAAGCTTCCTAGTACAGACTTTGTCTCTGGCTGCATTGAGAACTGTAATATCCAGTCTTTATGGCCCAGGCCCGGTAATTTAATTTCAGAATATTTTTCAAAGTTAGCTGTAGCTATACTGTGATTAACCTCTTCTCTTCCAGTTTCCTATGTTACTGTATATTCATTTCATCAGTTACTACATGCATGTATATTTATTTTCTGCTCAGCAGGACTCACTATTGATGCATTTTCAACACAAGCAAACCTCACAAATATATTTTCAGCACAAGCATCTGTACAAAACAGTTTGTTATACAAATGACATATAATTCTTTACAAAATTCCAGCTAGCTGTGCTGGCATATGTTACACATCCACTGCCCTACTTCTCCTGGCCTTGCTGGCAATACCTCACATCGTCACAATGTTCAAATAATTTTAAGTTTCAGTCCTGCCCCAAAACCTTATAGTTATTCATGCATATAATTATGTATTATTTGTGCATAGTTTCATTTAGAGCCTAAGTGTACTAGACAAGAACTATTTTGAGGTATAAATTGGACAATGCAGTATAGCTCAGAAATGTAATTGGTACAAGAGGGAAAGGTGTTTAATGGCGCAGACAATGGTAAACCATTTATAAGATCCAGGCAGAATGTTGATAAAGTTGAGATAGTTCACTAAGGAGCCAGTGGGGAGTAGAATGCAGTTGGTGAGACACCCAGATGAAGCTGTGAGTTAGCAAGGGGCACTGGGAAATCGCATCCTCAATGGAAGGAGAGAAAAGTAACATTAAATAATTAGAATAATTCATGTGTAAGAGACCCCATTATTTCACAGTGAATAGCCAATCAAACCTTATTAATCTACAGCAAAATATTTTTGCTTCTTTAATGTCCAACAGCAGTTTGATGATGCGACTGTAGCAAATATGTGAAGCCACTGATTGATTGGTTCATCACACTCGTTAATTAGTATATTACTGAAAAGCTTCACATGAGAGTGATAGCCTGAGCTCTAGACTCCATTTTTGTGTCCATGGAGAGAGTTTGTCCCAGTGGTGGTGGTGCTCTGATGTTCAGTAGTATAGATCTGGAAATGCATCTGGAGTTATTACCCTTTAAGTTGCAGGAAATGGGGTAGTATCCCTTTGTAAACTAACTTCACCTTGCATCAGCCTGTTGGTTTGTCTACATGTAACAAGCAGGAAAGAAACCCAAACAGTAGGGTAATGTTTAGCTTTCCCATTTTCCTTTCACTGTCTGGGTTGTCCAGAGTACAAATCTAGTGCGGAAGGAACTTAAAATGGCTTCTGTTAGGAAAGATAGTTGCGTATTAGTTTGCTAAATGCAGGGATTTATTTACTTTTGATCACAAGTGAGCAATGTACTTGCCTCTATATCTGACCTATGAGAATAAAATACATTTTAATACAGTAATATAAAAAAAAGAAAGTCTTAAAAAAAATATTTGGGAGGTGTTCAGTTGTGGTGAGATCAGATGCTGTGTGATTAGAATATATCCAATAATGGGAGAATTAAAAGAAAGAGTTAAGTGTTACAGTTAAAGATGGACCCCTTATTACTATTTACTTATTTGAATTTGTTAAGTGGATTGTCGTGCAATTCCAGGGACCCTTTTCATGTCCTTTTTAAGGCCTCTTCCTAACAGTTGTAGTAAACCAGATTTAAATAATTTATAAGCAGTGTAAATTATTTGTGGACTACAAAGGATGTTAAGTATGGGTGTACAAGTTAACACAAAGACATTGTGGACTTCTGAAATCACTTACAGATTTGTTCTCTGTTTTTATTCCTGCCTTCCTTGGGATTTGCAGTTTGGATGTACCGCTTGTCAGAAATTCCGAAGGTCAACACAGGTACATTGGAGTGTGACTTTGATTTGCATGACTCTGCAATTTCGTTTGAAAGCAAAAATAGTGTAGTTTAATTTTCTGCTGAGCTCATAAATTATTCTTTACGCAAATTAAAATGAATGGAAGTGCAATTTTTAGTGCATGGCTTTACATTATGCATTTGCAAAATGGTGTGTGCTGCTCTTACTGAAATTACTAATCATAGCAACAGTCTTTGTTGGCCTGAGACAGCCACCAGTTTGTGTGTGTTTTGATAGGATTTCTATTGATAGCAATATCCATTTACACTTATCTCAGCCTTCTGAGAATAGTGCCCCAGAAGTGGAGATTATGCATGCATTAAATTTGATAGATAGCATCACACTTTGGCTGTCGTCCTACAGTTTGGTGCTTTGCTGATGTAATTTTCTCATCCAGGGCATAGTTGTCATTTTGTTAGGAACTTTGAGAATGGCAGATGTTCATTATAAAGAGTAAAGGTTTTGCACATTTAGTAGAATGAGATTTGGCCATAGGTAGAGGTTTTGCCTCCAGACATCCCATTAGCAGGTGGCAGGCTACCTCCAATGCCAGTAGCATGAGTCAGGATCTGAACAAGTTGTAGCTAGGCCTTTGAAACTCCAATGACTGTACCCCAGAGTATGCCAGTCTGCAAGCATGGGTAAATGGGCAGTAGTACCTTCCTGTATTCTACTTGAGTTTACACTCCAGCATAGTGCTCCATCTATTTCCTCAGTATGATTGTGCTCCTTCTGAATGCTAATTCAAAGCCGTAGTGCCTGTCCTTATGACCTTATTCAGCCAGATGTCTGGTGAGCTGTTTGCACTTTCCATGTAAACACTTTCTGATAGTTATCTAGAGGCCAGACCGAATTATGGCTCTTACACCCCCTCCCCTGTACTTGAGGTATAGCCACAAAGCAAAAGGTAAACAGAGCCTTTCCTTAATTATACTTGTACTATGAGCAAGGAGAGGAAGATATTGCCTACTGAAATCAGCTGAAGTCCACAATGCACTTTAAAATAGATGATTCATTTTGGGTATCCTCTCATGAATCTAAAGCAAGAGCATTTTAAATGTGTGTCTTGTTGAATAAAAGAGCTGTTTTTTGTATGTTTTATTTTTCAGTTTCTTAACTGGGGAAGAGCTCCAGTCCCTCTGAACCATTTTCAGGCTCAGCCAAGGATGGAGTACAAATAAATGTGGCATGTGTATGCAGTAAATATGAACATATAATAAAAATAAAATGTTTAGGATACAAGCGAGTGCGCAATGTAAATAAGTATTCTAAGTCATGATCTGATGTTGTTAACCTTCTTTCCATTCATCACTGATGGGGTTCGGTTCCGAGCCCTCGGAGCAGAGTCGGCCTTTTTACCAAGCTCGCGCCAGCCAAAAAAATTCTCAAGCTAAGTCTCTAGCCAGAATGCCCTTCTCCCTGTTACCTCAGATCTCGTTTGCCGAGTAGCTGTAAAGCCGCGTTTCAGCCGAGCTCCCAACTAAGTGGAATTTTATTACGTGATTAGTATTTCCAGTGTCTCTTCTTCTGTTTAACCTTGTTTTACCTCTCTACCCGTTGTTACCGTTAGTAAACTTTCAAGTACCATTGTTGGTACGGCCTTTCCTCCCTTACCCTTGTGGTATTTCTTAATACCATAGTTGGTATTGTCTCTCCTTTTTAAACTATTAGCTTTGACTTTTATTCAGGTGTTTCCCTTCTTTTCTCTGCATACCAGTGTATTGTTATTGCTGTGATTTTTTGAAAGGAGTTGACTTTATTCTAGTTAGATTATACAGTTGGCCTGTGGTGTCTTTCCTATCAAGATATCGGATAAGAAGGGTACTTCAGGTTTTAAGCATTGTACTTCATGTAAGGGCAAGTTACCCATTAGTGATTCTCATGCTGACTGTGTATACTTTTTGGGAGTGTCCCACCTTTAGGTGCAGCCTCCGTGTAACATTTGTCAGCGTTTGTCAACTCAGTCTTAATGAGATAAAATAAACTCATTCTGAAAGGGTTACTCAAGTCTCCCTTCTCAGAGGCCATTTCTGTGATGGAGGTCTCAACCCCTCCAACTAAGGACAAAAAGAGATCCCACTCTGTTCCTTCTTCACCATCGGGTGATCAGAACAAGCCTGTGAAATTAAAGCTCCCAAAGTTATCCTCTGAGTATAAATCTGGCTCTATGGCTCCTTCTTCCTCGGCTCTGACCATCTCGAAGCCTTTAATATTGGTGCCTTTTTTGGCATCGGTCCTGCTTCCGGCACCGATCATAGACCTTACTTCGCCTATTTTGACTTCAGCACCTGTGGCCACTTCGGCTCAGGGCATACCTTTGACTACTGCATTAGCTTCCATTTTGGAACCGACCATTTCGACCCTAAGTGCCACTTCGGCACTGAGAGTTGTACCGACCACTGGATTTGACCCCTTTACTTCCAGTCTCGAAACTAGAGACTTCGGTGCCGGGAGACCTTGCACCACGGACCCGATACTTCCCTTCTGTAGATCCGTTTCTGGGCCAAGCATATAGACCTGTCATCGAACGTCCTGACTCCCCATCCGGAGTATCCACTAGATCCACCAGGAGCCTGTTGGAACACAATGTGGTGCTTCTTGTAGACCAGCTGTTGTTAGCCAGGGGGATCGCCTCTCTTTCTAAGACCCATTCATCTGCAGGACTTGTGTTGTCTTATCCATGGACTCCATCTTGCACTTCTCCTTCAACCATCTTGGTTCCGAAGCCTTCTGCTCCGACATCCTTCTTAGAACCCATCATCTCGGCACCTATGGTGTATCTCACTCTGGTTCCGAGTTTGTCCCTTTGGTCTTCGGTTCCTGCTGAACCCATCCTTCCTCAGTCTGGGGATTGGGGGAGGGGAGTGTCGGCCTGGGGTACAGAGCCGCCTCCCTCCTCATTTCCATCCTCTGTGCTGATAGATGCGTCCACACCAATCCTGCTTGAGGCTCCATCCGTGGGAGCAGGTTCGGCAGAGCGAGGTGTGACCCCGGTCCTGAGGTTGTCTTTCTCGGTTCTGGGCTCCCATCCCTCTTCAGGCAGGCCTGACTTCTGTGTGATGGAGAGGGCTGTTGCTTCTGGCACTCTTTTGATGTCGGAACCCCAGTTTTCACCCCCTGAGCTACAGCTGTCACAGACAACCCCCCAGGACACCGGGCAGAGAAGCTGCAGGACACCCCTGTTCAGGGTCCCCACTCTTCCGAGTCCTAAGAGACCCCCACTGAGGAGCCCCCTCGAAAGAAGACATGCAAGAGGAAGCACATGGACTCGCTCGAGGAGTCCTTAACAGAAAACATGGATTATGATGATTGGGTCCCCGCAGTCACCTTCTGATGATGTCTCCTTCATGGAAATGTTGAAGCAGAGAGGTGAGTGGAAGCCCTCCAACCCTTCATCTGACTAGTCTGTGTTCCTGCAGGCTTTTCATGTCCGGCCTCCTACCTCTTGGATGACCCCACCTGCCGAGTCCGTTGTGCAGCACATTTGGAAGAACCTTGATTCCACTGAGGCGATCTCTGAGACCAGACAATTTTTTTTCTCCTCCCGAGGAGAACCCGCATTGGTCCAAAGGGTTACCAGTTACTGCTGTGATGTTGGTGGTGGCCACATAAAAGGACTTGGCTGAGGAAAGTCCCACTGTCCACCTGCCCAACAGGGAGTCCCGGGCAGTGGACAGACTGGAGAAACATGTTTTTGTATTGGGGACCTTTGCTATACGGTCCGTGAATTATTTGGCACATTTTACGAGGCTCCAGAGGGACTTGATCTCCGAACTCTCTTGAACGCTCACAGGATAGTTGTCTGACTAGGTCCGGAACAAAATGGCCTCGCAGCTTACAACACTGGAATCAATATCCAAATTGTCCATGAGGTTGCTGTCGCATGCGACTGAAAATGTGGCTAGAGCAGCAGGTTTGGGCATTGAGGCGTCATACCTGGATGCGCATTTGTGACCTCGCGGATCCCTTCAAGTCTTCCTTCATGAATGCTCCCATCGAAGCTTCATCCCTTTTTGGCTCCAAAGTGAAGGACATGCTAGCCAGGTGTGGCAAGATGGAAAGACCCTGTCTGCCATAGGCCTATGGTTTTCCAACCCTCAACTGTGCCATAAGAAATCTCAGGGTCCTTTCCATGCCGCATATGGTGGTGATACCCCCAGAGGCAGAGGGGGTAACAATTCCGAAAGACGTCTCTATAGAGGCAGTGGGGGTGCTCATAACCAAGGCTCCAGGGACTCTTTCTCTGGGCAGCCTTGTCGGCGCTTCTGAGGAGCAGCCCGATTGTTTACCTGCGTGGCAATCTATCACCACTGATCATTGGGTGCAGAGCATAATCACCAGAGGTTACACCATTCCCCTTTCTTGTCAACCAAATTTTCCAAGAAAACTTCCCGACGTTCAACCCAGTCAAAGGGAAGAAGCAGCTTCAAAGATTATAAAGCTGTCTCAAAAAAGAGTCATCCAACTAGTCCTACCAGACCAGTGTGGATCCAGATTTTACCCGAGATTCCTTTTGGTGCCAAAAAAGACGGGGGACTGAAGATCCATTTTGGATCTCAGCAGCTTAAACAAGTCTGTCGCCCAAACCAAATTCCGGATGGTCACGGTTCAGTCCATTCTCCCCTTTTTAAGAAAAGGCAGTTGGATGTGTTCGATAGATCACTGAGATGCGTATTACCACATCAAGATGGACACACTCTCCAGGAGTCTAATTCGCTTCTGACTAGGGGCCAGTCATTATCAATTTTGTGACCTACTGTCCGGTCTCTCTACAGCCCCCACAGTGTTCAGGAAATGCATGGCAGTGGTCACAGCTTACTTGACACAACAAGGATTCTGGGTGTTTCCATATTTGGACAACTGGCTCCTCACCGCACCCACCAAGCATCTTCTGGTAACAGCCCTGCATTATACTCTCTCTCTCTCTCTCTGGCAAAATTGTTGGGAATAACAATACTTTGGGAGAAAGCAAACCTCACTCCTATGCAACAAATAGAATTCATTGGAGCAGTGTTCAACACCCAGTCCTGTGTCTAGTATTTCCAAATCACAGACTCCACCAATTGAGGCTCCAACTCCGAGTGATACTCTGTCAAACAAAAGTTTCAGCAAAAGAAGTCCTTCAAGCCCTAGGCTCTATGGCAGCTTCAATTCAAATAGTGCCTCTAGCAAAGCTACATATGCGGATCCTGCAATGGCTCCTTCTTTGTCAATGGTTCCCAAGCTATCATCCTCTCTGTTATCAGATTTGAATAACCAACTCCTGCAAACATGACCTTCTTTGGTGGATGAGGCTAGACATAAATCTTTGGAGTCACCCATTTCATTCCCTTCAGCACAGAGCCATTGTGACCATGGATGATTACCTGATTGGGTGGGGGGCCATTTGCAGGGAAAGACTGTCCAAGGCACATGGTCCACTTCAGAGGCCCACCTGTACATCAATGTTCTGGAACTGAGAGCTGTGCTGTTAGCATTGCAGGTCTTTCATTCGGCTCTCACTTCCGGGACAATTGCAATTCAGTCAGACAATATGTCAGTGGTCTGGTATATCAACATGCAAAGAGGAACCAAGTCCTACCCCCTGTGTCAAGAAGCCATGAGAATTTGGCAATGGGCGATGGCTTCCAACTGCTTTCAGATAGCAACGCATATCCTGGGGAGCTCCAATGTTATTGCGGACAAACTGAGCAGATGCACCCTCCTGCCTCACGAGTGGTCCCTCAGTTCCTGAGGTGGCGACAGAATTTTTCAGCCACTGGGGCCAACCTTGCTGCAATCTTTTTGCCTCCCCATTGAACAAGTGCAGCAGCTATTTCGCCGTACTTGCCCTGGAGGGGGAGTCCCCGAGAGATGCTCTAATCCACGATTGGCCCACAGGACTTCTTTACTCTTATACTCCCATTCCCCTGATTCCACAATTTCTAAAGAAAGCTCTTCAGTTGAGATGCAAGGTGATCCTCATAGCTCCATTCTGGCCTTGACATGTTTGGTTCCCCTTCCTTCTGCCTCACTTGGTATACTCACCGTGGATTCTGGACCCTCTTCCAGATCTGATTACTAACCCCGAAGGGTTGAACCACCCAAATCTGTCCAGTCTCAAACTGACAGTTTGGTTTTTCCATTTCCATTAGTTGCCAGGCAAGCTAATCTCTCCTCGCCTGTTCAAGACATTATTCTGGCCTCTCATGGTAAATGGAAAAGGTTCTCCATCTGGTCCAAGGATAACATGCTAACTGTGGTACTTCAATACTTGGCTACATTTTTTGATAATGAGGCTTCTGCCTCTACTGTACAGGTACACCTGGCGGCAATTTCTAATTTCCACATTGGTATAGATGGCATCCCCCTTATTTTGTTACATCTATGCAAGGCCTTTCTTAAGGGGACCTTTCTTATCAGTCTTGTCAGAAAACCTGTGGAACCATGGAACTTAACATTAGTCCTCCAGTCTTTGACTCAAAAACCTTTTGAACCTGCTGAAAAGTCTGACATAAAGTTTTTGTCTTGGAAATCTTTGTTCTTGGTAGCCATCGCATCTGCCAGAAGAGTCTCGGAGCTGCAGGCATTATCAAGAGACCCTATCTGGTCTTCCATAAACACAGAGTATCATTTCAGATGAATTCATCCTTCCTTCCCAAAGTTGTTTCTGAGTTCTCCATAAATCAGACCATTGACCTACCAGTGTTCTTCCCAAATTTTGCCAATAGGGGAGAGTGCTGCCTTCACTCCTTGGATGTATATAGACAACTGAGATTTTACCTAGACAGGACCAAACCTATCCGTAAATCTGAATAACTTTTCATCTCTTTTTCTGGCCCAGAATGTGCGATGCTGTTTCCAAAGTTACATTATCAAAATGGTTAAGGGACTGCATACGTTTCATCTGTTACCTCAATAACGAACCTATGGCAAAAGTTAAAGCTCACTCCACTAGATCTATGGCAACATCTGTAGCTTTCCATTCCAGGGCTTCCATGGATGACATCTGTGCAGAAGCTACTTGGGCTAAGCCTCTTACCTTTATCAATCATTACAAATTGGACCTGGTCTCCAGAGGGAGAGCTGCCTTTGGCTCGTTGGTACTCAGGAATGTCCTTCCATAAGGGCCGCCCATGGACCTTAAGGTAGCTTGGGATTCTGTCCCATTAGTGATGAATGGAAAGATTAACATCATCAGATAAAGAAGTTATGTCTTACCATAGCATTCCATCTATGTTGTTCATCATCTTTCATTCATCACTTCCCATGCTCCTTCCCCCTCCAAAGGCTCCTGGGAATGCTCTGGGTTTAAGTGTGATGCCTTAGAATATTTGTGCAGAAGTGGCCGCTGCTTTACTTCCTTTTCTCTAGCAAACTCCATCTGAGATAACACGGAGAATGGCATTTTGGGTAGAGACTTAGCTCAAGAGTTTTTTTGGCTGGTATGAGCTTGGTAAAAAGACCGACTCAGCTCTGAGGGATCGGAACCGAACCCCATCAGTGATGAATGAAAGAAGATAAACAACACAGATGGAACTTTATCGTAAGACACAACTTCTTTTTTCTCAATGCTGTATGTGAAATAATTGGTGGCTGAAAAAAGCAAAAGTATTTACAGTTGCTTAAAATATTTACAACTGCTGATAAAGAGAAGACAAAAGGCATATGTTAGTGTAAACTGGAGGACTTTTCATAACTTTTAGTTAGAAGCTGTTTCAGGACAGAAGAAAATTCCTTCAAAGTGATGTATTGCATGGGAGAATAAGAGTTGTGTTTGTATATTTAGAGTAAGCTCTGTCAAGTTATGCCATTTGTTTTTATAGCGGTCACAAGCTGCATCTTTGACTAAGCATATTTTAAAGTGATTTGTCAATGTTTTGAAATGTACCTTTGCTTTACAGCATGCAGTGCATAAACACCTGAACTGCACTTTCCCCATTAGAAAATGCATTGGTCATTGCATTTGGTCCATATTAGATAATCTAACTTTCAAAAGGTCGACTGTCATATAATCGAACTTTTAAAAGTTTGAAAATCTAATTAAAAAAAATAATAAACTACACAAATAACCTACCTGAACAATTTAAGTAGTGGGCAAACCCCCCCAGCACCCACCCTCGCTCTTTAAATATACCAACTCTGAGATCGCACTACAGTGCAGAAAACGGAAATCTTCCCATTCCGCACTCTACACAGATCTCCATGAAAACATTAGAACTTTCAAAAATTCAGTCATATGGTGTCGACCATATGACAGTTGAACTTTTGAAAGTTCGATCATCCAATATAGACCCATTGCATTCATATTTAAAATTATTTGTAAAATTTGCATTTTCCTTGCAGTGGCATTGCTGAGAGAAAACAAGGAAGTTTAACTTCAGTGATGTAAGCATAGGAAAAGCATCTGATGTGTCAACAGACTTAAAGTGCCCCATTAAAATCTGTGGACATAGCTCATATTATGTTATGGTACTGTCACAACTGGAAAAGCTACAGTTTTTGGGGCCATGATTTGATAAAAAGTTTGCAAAGCTTTTTATTTAAAAAAAAAGATCCAGGAAAGTAAAGAAGTGTGAGCTAGAAACAGGGTTGCCAGACGTCCCTATTTGGGCGGGACTGTCCCGAGATCAGCATCCTGATCCCGAGTCCCGCCCTGCCGGTTTAAATCCCGGCCAGCCTCCGCTTTTTTTTTTTTTTTTTGATTGGCCCATATACCTGGCATACGGGCCAATGAAAAATCGCTAAACACGGAGCTTATTGTGTTCCGCATTAAACAGAAGTAGCTCCGTGTTTAACGATTTTTAATTAGCCCGTATGCCGGTATACGTGCCAATCAAAAATCGCTAAACACGGAGCTACTTGTGTTGAATGCGGAACTGCAATGCATTGAACACGAGAAGCTCCGTGTTTAGTGCAGAGCTACTGTTCTTTAATGTGGAACTCTGTTCCGCATTAAAGACCTTTTTTGGTCTTCACTTGCCGTGAAAGACCTTTTTTTTTTTTTTTTTGTCCCTACCTGGCTGGTTTGGAAATCTGGCAACCCTGGCTAGAAAACACATTTTGGCACTTGACTCATCACAAATCATCATAGAAACATCAGCAAATTATTTCAAGGTTTGTCTTTAATGTGTTATTGAATATAGTTAGTTGTAAGACTGATGGAAGGGATTAAGCTTATAAGGAGCATAAATGTTTAGCCATCCCTCTTGTAGCGCAGACCTTTAAAAATAAGATGCTTTTGAAGTGTGTCGTTACAGCAATTCTTAACCAGCAGCACCCAAGAAATGGGACAGATTGTACAGGATGCAGGAGTAACATAAGCATGTTTCCTTTACAGAACAAGTCACAATAGCTCTGAATATGTAAAAGATAAATAAAAAAAATTCACACTTGAAGTGCCTTAAAAAATAAACGTATTTAAAATTCTTTAGATGATGTAGCACCTAGAAGAAAATGCTTTCAAGAATTACAAAATTTAAGCTTCAAGCTACTTGTATAAGAAAAGATGAATTGACATCATAAGCCAAGGAACCAGTAACAAGCATAAGTGTAGTACAACAGACTTAACAGAAATATAATAATTTTGAAGCCAATTTACAATAAATAATTAGTATTAGAATGCATGTTTAATATTATGTTCTGTATCCAAGTCATATGGGTGGAAAATACCTATGGAAAAAATATAACAATCAGCATTCTATGTAAGACGCTTCATAGTGTAAATACATGCATGTAATCATTATAAAAAACTTTTAAGTATTATAATCCTGACAATGCTCATAAAAATATGTTGTGCTATTGAACTGGAGAATTAAGGATTTCATGTATGCCAAATATGTTTTGGACACTTGTACTAACCTGCCTAACAGCATACGCAACAGCTGTGTTATAACAGTTTTGATCCCCCTTTATGATAAACCTCCAACCATTGTTATTTTATAAAACAGAATATTCTTGATGGGGCAAATGGAGCTCCTCATATATTGAGAAGAAACTTTACCCTCAGAAAAACTGACCGAATGGATGACCCAATCCATCAGGCTCAGTGTATGGCACCTTGGGAAGAGGATTCAGTACTCCTGTCAAAATGAAAAACAAACCAAACGATGCTGAGTAAAGTCCCCCTTACGAAAAAAGTCAATAGGAAAAACACACAAAAGGAGGTTCTCCACAGCCAAAGTAACGTAGTTGTTGGAATAAAACTCCAGTCTTTACTTCACGAGTTTTAATAACACTTAAAACCAAGTACAGGATCCAAAAATCAGTGAGCACTTTCACGTTTGAAAGCGCTGACTGATTTTTGGATCCTGTACTTGGTTTTAAGTGTTTTTAAAACTCTTGAAGTGAAGACTGGAGTTTTATTCCAACTCCTGTCAAAATGCTGCAAAATACTTTTCAATCATTCTCCTACTTCTTTCTACTAAAGGTATGCATAGTTACAAAATAAGCATCCTGTCCTATGGAGAATGTGAAACTTGACAGTTACAAAATAAGCATCCTGTCCTAAGGAGAATGTGAAACTTGACAGTTACAAAATAAGCATCCTGTCCTAAAGAGAATGTGAAACTTGACCTGACCTACAGTAGCTCAAACTACTAAAATGACTAGGCTTAAAATGGTCCAGCACTCTACTCAATGATCACTTTAAGTTAGAGGAAGAATAACGTCTATCCTCAAGATGATGAAAAATATGCAAGGCTACTGGTCCAAAATCACACTGCTCTGAACAACTTCTGTGGGCTCTCATAAATATGCTGTAACACAGTGAAGTTATTAGATGACCGGGGAGAGCACTGATAGCAAGTAGAATCCACAGTTGCCAGTTTCTTATAAAGAATTGTGCCTGACATCTTATTTTGGGGGAAAAAATTGGTCTGCTGGTCTCCTTGAAAGTTCCTTTATAACCCACTAACCTCTGAAAAAAAATGTTCAAACTTATTCTACCTCAATTCTACCTCAAAAAAATCCTGTTTGATTATACAAAAATCCCCATTTGAGCAGAATGACTGTATTTTTTGAAAGAAGTCTGTATTTATAAACTCATAAACAGGTTAGTATAACTGGGAGTAGATTTAGCCCCCCCCCCCCCCCCGACTGCCCATTTAATTTTTAAGGGCTTCAATTGTATCATAATCATTTATGTAATCCAAAGCAGCACAAAAGAGAGGGAGAGTAGCAGTCTTAGGAATTAATGTTTAAAGTGCCTTAACCATATAATTAATAGGACAAAGGTGCCATACCGAAACAAGTGAGAGAGATGGCACAAGGCATTCCAGATGAGGCTGTGAGAGACAAGATTGTGAAGCTGTCCCAGAATGACACAAGACTGGAAAGCACACCATCAAGAGTGACCATGATACCATAGGTCCTCTGCCAGGACTGCTGCTTTAAGCACAGTGATTAGAAGCCATGCAGAGAATGTTAAATGCCACTTTCTGAATGCTTGCTAGTTAAAGAACTTTGTTTTTGATCCTCCTTTTCAAAACATTTTTAAAAAATTTGGAGAAGATTGCAAAACCATCTGGTAAAACATTTTTTTACCTTTCCATCTTAGTGAGATATTGAGTGAACTATCACGTGAAACAGTAATCCTAAAGGAAACAGTCAAGGGAAGACTAGTACAGAAAGTAAAGACCATGCCAGGAAAGACAACAAATCTTGAGAACAAAATGTTCTGGATGGGCAAGAAGACTGAAGATAGGTAGGGGGATTCTTCAATAAACTCAGGCCTTCACTACCTGTGAGAATCTCTCTGCCTTTCCACTTTTCCTCCTCAAGCCTGCTAGCAGAAGAATTAATTTTTAAGAGATTTGGACACTCGTGACCTCTCACATTCTACATAGTAGATTTCTGCTGTTTCCTCCTTTCATAATCATTCTTTGTTACTCCCAAACTTTCTAATACTAACTCAGGCTTTTCTCTGCTAGCTTTTACTGTGCAGAGACATAGAGCCGGGTATCCAGTCAGAACAGGAAAGGGGTACTATTACAGATTGTTCCTGGTGCCCAAGGAGGAGAACGTTTGTAGAACAATAGTATAGCTTTTAAGCTTAAAGTAAAAAAGTTAAAGGTAGTTGCCCTGCAGTCCCACCTCCTGAAGGATACTTTCTTATTCACCTTGGGCACAATGGTTGCGTACTTGCTTATGCTGTATATAGAGTGCACAAACAATTTGTCAGAGTTACAGTGGTGGCCTCCCACTCTCATTTCACTGCCTTAACCCTCTGGCTTCCCTGCTGTTCCCCATGGCCTTTTCTATTTCCTTGGCAGTAGTATTTTCTCATCTGAGAGGATCTGAACAACCCTGTGCTGTGATTAACTGTGTAGTAGCTGACAATAAGCTCTAATTTTCACTGTTTGTTAGAAAGGGATAATTTTTAGACTAGCAAACTCTAGCCATCCCAAGGGGTCTACTCAGCTATAAATTCCAATAGACTCCTGAGAGGACAGTTTAGAGCCTATCTGAAACAATCGTGTTGGTTTGTAATTTATTTATCTTTACTGTCTAAAAAAAGACACAGAAGCTACTACGTGCATTTGCATGCGATGTAAAAAAATTCAAGCTTTTGTGCAACTTTCACAACTGATACGGTCAGAGAGATGGCCTTGTTCTACTTGATTTAATTTTTAGTTGTATGATCTTGGTGTGATTTTTCTCATAAAAGCTGATTTAGTCTCTGGATTCTGTAGTAACTGGTTTTGATTATCCTTTTCTTTTTCAAATTCCGTATTAATTTGCTGCTGAAAATAGATTCCTTAAATAATTATGCCATTAATACATTGCTAAAGCACAAGAATTTTGTGCAGTGTATAAAATGCTGTGTTTATTTAAAGCTCACACCTGATAACACTGGTGATCTGCATTCCTCATATCAAATGTTGGATGATTTGCTTACCGTTATTATTATTAGGAAATCTAGACTTAATGATGATGATTGCACTTGTACAACTGCCACAGGTTGGAGAATTGTTGCATGCATTAATGACTTGACTGATGAGGTAAGTAATGTTAGGCAAAGAGCAAATAAACCACATTTAGGAAAGGAAGTATCTATTGCCAGTAAAGATCACTCAACTCCTATTGGACAAGATAATACCACTGGCAGCAATGGAACTGTGAATATGAGTATTCGGCGATCTGAGGATTCAGAGCGTATAGAAGAAAATAAAAAGGAAAGAAAGGGTGAAGTTCACAACAAATAACAAGGAAGAAAAAGAAACGGATAAATATATATAAAGCAAAGAAAATGTCTGGTAAAAAAATCACTGCTTTGTGTAGCACATGCATTACAGGGAATGATAACATTTTTCTAGCAGAAAACCTTCAGTCTGCAGAAAAAAGGCATCATTTTTCCAAAAGAGAATATAGAAAAAAAACAGGTAAGGGGCGGGTGAAAAGGAAGCAATCAAAACTGAATGTGTAAGGATTGAATAACATTACTGTAAGAAAAGAGGAGAAAGATGTAGACAATCTTGCTTAAGCCATGGATGTGCAAATCCAGCTGGATGAGAGTTGCATGTTTGCAAATGTAATAAGCAATAAAAACATTGAGATTAATTAGTCTAATGGTGATTAAGATTATTCCTTTGTAACAATTGATAGAGCAGATGTTACTGAATTAGAAGCTGAAGATTTTTCAGATGTGATCAGAAAAAAAATCTTGTAATTGTAAATTGTTAGTAGAGGAAGTTATACATTTACAGAGAAGATAATGAACATTTAATAGTATTATGCTTGCCAGTAGCCCCCCCCAAAAAAAGGGACATGAAAAAGACCTTAGAATGCATTAATGTTAGGAAGTCTGGATCTGTTATTTATATTGGTTTAAATTATCTCATCCACAAGGACTCTGTTGGTAGGGAATTTACAGCCCTCTTAGATAGCATAGCTTGTACAGGTGTTGGGACATACGTTTCGTAAATCACATATAGAAAAGAGAGCCAGGTCACCGTAAATTAAAAGACTTTTTGGGTAAATACCTACATGAAAATAAGGGAAATGCGTAGAGAATATCCAAGGCTAATTTTGGGCACATATGTTTAGATAGGATGGTGTGCACTTGTAAAGATCAGGGAAGAGAATTTAGAATTTTTGCAGCAGCAATTTTGCAATATTTGATAAATGGTTTACTCTTGGCATTTCAAATCCGCTTCAGTCGACCATTTAGAATGTCGACCCAAAATGTGGAATAGGTAATTCCAAAAAGTAAACCAAAGCGAAAATGCATCGACAACCTTGGTTTGATGTATTCGTCACAGCAGGAGGTGACGTCACTCACCTATTGCTATGCACATTAATGTGCCCTTAAACTAAACAGTCAATGGTACACTAATTCTACTATTTTGCAGGGGTGCTATGCACATTAAATATACCAACTCTGAGATCGCACTACAGTGAGGAAATGGACTAATTCCCTGTTCCTCACTGAACCACGATCTCCCTGCGCAGTGTCATACCCAAATGATTGACTTACACTACCAGTTCACTGTAGTATAGTCGATACATTTGGGTTTGACATTCTGCTGACCTGAAAACTGCAAGATGACCAAATGCCTGTCGACCGATGCAGTTTCCAGGTTTTATGATGGGGATTAAAAACTGTTATGACCTGTGATTCTTAAATATTCGGTGATAACACCAGTACTGTACATTGTGTAACAGTAAAGACAACCCTGGAACATGTAACAATTTTTGGAATGTATAGACCACCAAAATCAAGTATTTCTTACATGAAACACAATGGGTAAGAGTAATGGGGTTGGGGACTTAAATTTACCACAGAGTGGAAGAATATGGATTCACAATATTGGTAAGAAAATTATTTATAACACATGTTCGGGAACAACAATTGCTTCAGATTGTAGAAAAGCCTACCAGGGAGTGAAACATACTAGACATTGTTTGGGTTCCTAAAGAAATTACTGTTACTTCATGTCAAGTTTTACGATCATTGATGTGCAGTGATCTTGAGGTTATAAGGGCTATTTTAATTTTCCAAACTGAAATCTAAACCAATGCAGAGAAGATTAATAACAAATTATATGGAAACAAAAAGTCACTATGTAAAACTAAATGAAGTGGTGTGTTCAGTGGCAAAATGCAGAAGGAATGTAGAAAATTTTGAAAGAGAAATTGAATGCAAAAAATAAAAAGTTTAACATCAGAATATAGGCACACAAGTTCAGGAGAATATATTTCCGTAAGAACAAGATGCTAAAGGTTTTTCAGTGTTATTTTGTGAAAATTTTATGTTTTATTCTTTTTATTTGCAAGTGTTTTGGTGTTTGGTTTTAGCCTTGCATTATTTATACTTGATTAATATGAGAGACCAAAAATATAAATGGAAAGAGGTTAAAGTGAGACTTTGAAAACTGAAATAAACAAGCTAGACAGATTAAATGTAGTGTGAGACAAGATCAAGAAAAATTTGAAGAAAATGTATATAAAGATATTGAGCATAATAGGAAACAATTTTATAGATTCATTAGATATGGTATTAGTAAAGACATACAAATTGATAAATTGTGTCTAGATTCTAAAATTTATGCTTTGCCTCGACAGATTATAGATGTATTAATCAAATCTTATGCAAAGCAGTTTGGTTCCACAAAGGGGACAATAAATTGCCCTAGTGGCATCCAGGTAAACTCAGATACTGAAATCAAATTAGATTATATTTAAAAATAAGTACACAAACTGGATCCAAACAAAGCACAGGCAGGAGATGGAATTAGTGACAGTGATATGTGAACACTTCGGCATGAATTTACAGTACCATTATATCTGTTGTTTACTGGGCCATACAAATATGAGGAAGTTCCTCAAGATTGGAGACATGCACTTGTTAAACCTGTCTTCGTGGGAAAGGGGAGTAGGACAAAACCCAGAGTCATACAGACCCATAAAATTACTTTCATGTTGTGGAAAATGATGGAGAAGGTTAGATTGGATAAATTGTTGTCAGAACTGGAAACGGTGGGACTTGAAACCGTATATCAGCATAAACATGTTGAAAATAGATGCTTTATCACCTGTAACATGATATTCTATAACAATATAATAACAGCTGTGAGTGAAAAATTGAGCTGTGATATAATTTATGTAAATTTAATTTCAACAAACTTCAAAGCCCACAGATCATATCTACCTGGAACTACCTACAGTCAAGATCCCTCTGGATACCTCCCTCGCGTAGTGGATTGCTGAAGTATGCACTGCTACTTTTAGTATTAAATTACCTGCACTGTTGCTCTGCTGTTGGCCATCTCCTTGCACATCTCTGGACTGCTCCCCACTCTTTTTTCTACCCTGCTCCCCCTTTTATCTCTACCTCTATCTAACTACCTCTACAGCTGCTGAGCTCCCCCCCTTGACCAACTCTCTGATTTCCTCATTCTCTCTACAGTCCCTTCTAGCCTTTGGCCCTTTTCTCCTTCTTCCTGCCTTCTACATTCTTTTCTGAAGGATCCACGTATCATACCTCTGCAAGGTGCTTCTACCCCACTCTGCCTTTCCTCCTCCTACTTCCCCGTACTTACCTGCCTTACTGATTGTTTTTTCTAGCTCTCTGCATGGGTGTCACCCCACTCCATTCGTCCTCAATACATTCGCCCTTGCTACCCTCGGGCTCTCTTCGCTCCCCTTCCTTACCCCCATTCTCACCCACCCCCACATCAATTACTTTTATCTTATCCAATCCCTCCCCTTCCTGTCTCATAACTCATAGAATAGCTTCCTGCCTAAACCACTCCCACCTTTTACACAACCCTCAAACAAAAGTGAATCACTTCTTACTACAAACAGTATCTGCTGTACCCATTCCATTACTTCCCTCTGCACTCTATAAAATGCTACTCTTGTTCTTTATCATCCCTACTCTCATATCTCTTTCTCTTCTTACCTCCTATCATAGTCCTACTTCATGCATCCTTGAAACTCCTTCTACCTGTAACACCGTTAATATCTCTCCATCTCTGTTCAACTTCCTCACTACTTGTCTTCATAAACAATACTGTATTACACACCTAACCCCTCTCCTCTAAATCCAAAACTAAACATTACAACCTACATGTACTACTAATTCCAAATCCATTTTTCATTAGCAATATACTCCTCGCAGGAGACATCTAACTAAACCCTGGCCCCCACCCCACTCCCACACAGCCAACAACCCTCCCACTACCTCACCCTCTTCTCATAACTCATACCAGCCTCATCCCCCCAGTCCACCTACTTCATCTTAGAAACACCTAGCTATCTAATCATTAAATATACAAAGTATCACTAACAAAATCACTAGCTACACTCCTGGATAACCCACACCTCCTCACATATTCTAACCCTATGTGAAACTTAGCTAAAGCCACACATCTCAAATAACGAAATGCTCTCTCCTGGCTATAATATTTACCAATCTGATAGACTCCAAAGGAAAGGAGGTGGTATCACCATCCTCTGCTCTGATAGCCTAAACCTCTCACCACTCATCCTCCCTACCTCTGACTTTCAGTCAGCTGAAGTAAGCATCCTTAACTGCCACATTAACTCACACAAGAAATTTGCAATTGCTTCCATTTATATCCCCCCTGGAAATAATATCCCAGTCCTAGAAAATATCTTATCCTGGTTTTCACACAACATTCACTATGAAACCCTCATCCTTGGCGATATCAACATTGACTGGTCCAATCTTACTACTGATTCCCCCACAGCTTAGCATTAACCTACAGGAGTTCCATCAATTGATAACTACCCCCATCCGCCTGCACAAGATCTCGTCCTCCAGCTCCACTATCGATTGGATCCTCACTAACTTCCCCTAACCTCTACCATAATCCATCTACTCTGCCTGACTCCCTAAGTGACCATCTTCCAGTCTCTGTTCTAAGACACTCTACCCAACTACCCAAATCACACCTCTACAGAGACTGTCATAAACTCTCCAACTTTAGTAGTTCCCAATTCATCTCCATAGTGGCTAGTATTGACTGGCCTATCCTCAGAGATCCCTCTCAATGACGCAGTGAGCAAATTCAACAGCATCTTCTTGGACACCCTAAACTCCCTTGCCCCCTCTAGGAGAATTAGAATCAAATCCAGTTACACCCCCTGGCTTTCTAAAGATACTAGATCCATAATTCATAAAAGGGACTGTACCTGGAAAGCCTGGATCAAAACAAAAGCACCACCCCTACTACAGAATTATAGACCACTTCAAAATCTTGCCAAGAAATAAATAAGGACAAAAAATCCTAATACATTTCCCAACAAATCAATAGCCTATCCAACCCTCGTAAGTTTTAGTCAACCCTAAACAAATTCTTTTTCCTGGCTGCCCGTCCAACCCCTCCTCATTCCCAAATAAACCTCATTCAGAAACTGCTACCCTCCTCAATAAGCACTTCATTGACACAATTCAAAAACTCACCCCCTCCAGCTCTAACACAACTGCCCCCTATACCTCCTACCCCACCCAACACAAACCTCTTCTCCTTCCAATCTATGTCCACTTCCTACATTAAATCTCTACTTCTGAAGCTTAAACCCTGCTCTCTCTCCACTGGCAATCTTCCTCCTAGTTTCCTCAAGCTAGCTGCTAAATCTATTACTTATACTGTATCCATTCTAATTAATAGATCCATTGAAGAAGCAGCTGTCCCTCTCTTATGGAAGTCCTTCTTCATCATTCCCCTGCACAAAGGGGGAAACTCAACTGACCCTTCCAACTACAGACCCATCACCATCCTATCCCCACTATCCAAGATACTCAAAAAATGCATTCACTCACAGCTTCTAAACTCTGTCTTACAACAAAACCTCCTTACTCCCACTCAACATGGTTTCTGCCCTAACCGCAGCACAACTACAGCCCTCCTTTCATTTCCTCATACTATTGCTAAGGCCCGTGACAATAACCAACTCCTATCCTGTGTCTTCCTTGATCTCTCCAAAGCTTTTGACACAGTCTTCCACCCTATCCTTCTATCAAAACTATCCAAACTCAACCTATCTCCTGCCTCCCTATGCTGGTTCTCCAGCTATCTCTCTGGTAGGCTGCAATCTGTCAGATGGCTCTCATCCTGCTCTCCCTCCATTCCAGTCACAGCAGGTTCCCCACAGGGTTCTATCCTGGGCCCCCTTCTGTTTAATATTTTTCCAATGAACTGTACACATCCTGCAAAAAATCAACTAATGCAATATGTTAATGATTCGACCCTCATCTCCATCACTAACAATATCTCTCAACTCCATACTCAAATACAAAAAGCCTTTCTATCTGTTGAAAAGTGGCTGTCTGAAAATCTTCTCATACTAAACCCAAAGAAAGTCAAACTCCTGCTCTTTCTTCCACATTCACTCTCCCAACATAAATCCACATTTGTGATCACATCCTCTCATAGCACCATAATACAACCAGAACCCCACACCAAACTTCTAGGTGTCATCACTGACAAACACAAATTCAACCTAACAACAGAACCACCACTGGCCACAGCGACTGAATTCCAAGCATTTATTATCAACCAAAAACGGTCTTTACCAACAGGTTTAGCGCCTTCATCCAAACACTATTCGGACTTCCTCAGAACAACATAATGCTAAAATCCCAACCATTAAATACCCACGCCCTTCCTACTTAACAATCTTAATTGCACATTAATTAATGACATCACGATAAAACCATTTAAAGACTCAATAAATATACAATACAAAATTGTATGCATTAAAATGTGTATCACAAGCCCTTTAAATAACTTTGGTATCTACCCTAAAATGTGTTTCAGTTTCAACAAAGCAGAAATACTCACATTATCATTTATTCCTGGGAATTTAGTTGCATCCAGACCCAATTGCCACTTTAATTCACAAATGTCAAGATGCACATCTAACACTCTGCTTTACACATCCTTAACCAATTGCTGCAAAACAAAAAAAAAACTAAAAACATGTCCCTGATGTGCTGCAGAAATATGTCTAGCCAAGGCATTGGTGGGTTTCCATTTTCTAATATCTAATAAATGCTCATAAACCCTATCTTTGAAATGCTTACTAGTCTTTCCTACATAGAATGCCAGGCAGTGCTCACATTTAGCCATATAAACCACATTTTGACTTAAACAATTAAAATGCCCATAAAATTGCACCCTAATCCCATTAATACATAACCTACTTCCAGTTTCTGTAATATGTTTACATATTGCACATCTTCCACATTTAAAATTACCTATTATCTTATTGGTGCCATGGGGTCCCATCCGACTACTCATCTCCAAAATGTCTTTAAAGGATCTATCCTTCCCAACGACAAATTTCGGGGCTATTCCCAATTTGTGTTCAGCATCCCTATCCAGCTGCAACAGCCCCCACTTTTTTTGAATGACCTGGGTAACCCATTCCACGTCCTGATTAAATGTGGTAATGAACATGAAACTACTCTCCTTCTCCTTTCCATCATTATTCGATAATTACCTGGGTAACCCATTCCACGTCCTGATTAAATGTGGTAATGAACATCAAACTGCTTTCCTTCTCCTTTTCATCATTATTCGGTAGTGACCTGGGTAACCCATTCCGCATCCTGATTAAATGTGGTAATGAACATCAAACTGCTTTCCTTCTCCTTTTCATCATTATTTGGTAATGACCTGGGTAACCCATTCCACATCCTGATTAAATGTAGTAATGAACATCAAACTGCTCTACTTCTCCTTTTCATCATTGTTCAGTCCCCTATACCTTACAGATTTCTATCCATTATTATTGTTGCACATCCTGTTAAAATAGGTCTATAAAAACCTTTATTCCTTTTTCTTATATTTTTTTCTTTAACTAAAGTACACAAGGGTTTAGGGTAACCTTTCTTCATGAATAAACCTATTATATAGTCTGTTTCCATAAGAAACTCCAACTCATCACTAACCATCTTGGCTGCCCTTACCAACTGCCCTTTTACTATAGACTTTTTTTGGTGGTAAGGGTGCCAGCTACGGTATTCCAAATACGAATTTAAGAAGGTAGCTTTTCTATGTATCCCTGACACCAAACACTTATTCCTTCTATCAATCCTTAACTTCACATCTAAATAGGATGTCATCTCATGGCTACATTCATAGGTGAATTTAAAAAAATTCCACTGTCTGATTGATGTATACAAGAAATATTTCTAACACATCCTTTTGGCCCATCCCAAACTATAAAAATATCGTCCAGGAATCTCGTGTAATGCTTAATGTGGGCGATAAATATACTAGGGAATATATATTCGTGTTCCTAGTATGACATAACATAGTTGGCATATATGGGGGTGCATGCAGCCCCCATAGCCACACCGGTTAGCTGTTTATAAAACTGTCCCTCAAAATGCAAGAAATTCTTGTTCAACACGGACTCCATTAACATAGTAAACACATTAATTTGGTCTTGGTCAAATAACTGGGTTTTCTTTAACCGTTGTTCCAACCATTCTAACCCAACTACATGGGGTATCACAGAAGATAAATTACATAATCCACAGTAACCAAAATTGTGTCTTCAGTAATAATTGTGTTTCTTAACTTTTCTAAAAAGTGCCATGAATATTTGGTAATATAGGAAAAACACCCCCAGCCCTTTTTTAAATGATAATCAAGGTATTTGCTAATGAAACAAGTCTTAGCACATTTCCCATCCACTATGGGCCTAAACTTTGTTTTCTAATCCTTTGTGTATTTTCAGTATTCCAAATATAGCGGAAACCACAGGATATTAATTTTTCAAATATCTGTGTCCGTTCTCATTAATCTGCCCCTGATATAACATGTCATCCAACAAGTCCAATTTTTTGTAAGCTATGTGGATCCCATTAATATTACTTTCACTGCAAGCATCATCCATCAAAAGCACTGCCATATTTTCAAAATATTCATTTTTATCCATTATCACTGCCCCATTTCCCTTATCGGATTTCATTATACGTATATCCCTATCTTGGGCAATTTCAACTAACACATCTCTCTCCTCCATGGATAAATTGCTTTTACAAGTACCTTTGTTTGCTGTTAAATCCTTCCCTGATGTCGATTTCACATGCTCTTTCAGTAGACAGCTACTATATTATTGGCAGGGGGGTTAAAACTACTAGGCCTTTTTAAACCTGGCCCATATGTTTCCATGGTTCCACTTTTAAACCACATTTTTAAATTTATCTTCCGTGTGAACAACTTTAAATCAATTAAGGTGTCAGACAAAACCCCATGTCTACTTGGCACAAAGGTGAAGCCTTTAGATAACAAATCTGCATGTGTATAGCACCCAAAGCCCTTTTAGAGTAATTGTATATCTTAACCATCAGCCAGTGTATTAGTGATAATGTCAGGGTTACTCTTACTGTCTTTGTATTCCATGTTTAATAAAACATCAAATTCAACTTGTGCATTTTCATTACAGACATCATTACTATCCACTTGTTCATTACTGAATACAATAACACGTCCACTGTTAACACACACAACATCCCTGTTGCTCAGTTCATTTTTACTGATGATATGTCCGTTTTCACCCCTACCATCAATGTGCTCATTAATAAATCCATAGTCAAAACTTTTAGCAAGTTCAGCCTCTAAATACAGACTTACTTCACCCAGGGAGCCCATTAATGTCTCCTCGGCAGATAATTCTGCTGACGCTGGTATTTGTAATCCTTCGGTCTCGCTCCCTGTTACACAAATCTCCTGTCATTGTTCCCCATTGAATTAAATATCTTGCCTCCCTTCTCTTTCAGTCTCTCGGATCTCCTAGGGCCGCCATCTAAAGGGGAATCCATTTGCCGTTGCTGATAACTGCTCAATGGTGATGTCACTTCCTCGTTCAATTTGTTTCCTTGATTGGTTGAACTCGCCTCATTGCCATGCCGACCTGCCAAAAAAGGGTACGCCTTGCCTTTAAGATATTCATCACTGTCCCTTTTAAATGTAACTTTCCACTGAAAAATATTGCTGCAACTGTTTTCAATGCCAGCCAGCATGTTATTGTAGTTAGACTGATGATGTTCAAAGAGCAAATCTTTTTTAATGAATTCATTTTGCTGTTCCAGTTCAGAAGCTAGCCGCAAAATTGCATGACCATTGTGATTAATCATTATTTTCATTAGCTCTACTCCTGCATAATCAAATAACTTCTGCACCTCATTCAACTTTTCCTGATTCCCCTCTGCACCATTGGGATACTTCCAAAAGTGCAGACCTCGGGGCACCTGACCCAGTTCAACATTTCTTTCAAGCTAACTGTTTTGAAGCTGCAATTTCTTGAAGATGAACAGTTTTTTATCAACAATTTTAACTCTATCAGTCAAGGATTGATTGGGCACATTCACAGGTGTAGAGATATGATTATTTTCAGTATGAAAATTGAAATTATTCTGCTTCTACTGCTCACCATTCGTTGCTATAGAATTTCCAACACTGTCAGGATTGACATTAACAGAGTTAGATTCACTGTCCCCCACCACAATTGGTGGTACAGGTAATTGAGTCCGATTAACTTGCGTGGGTTGGGTAAGTGGGTAGCCCAGGCTTCCAGAAATGCTGCTGCCCCCTTCATTGTGCTGTTTGTCCATTAAAGCTTTGATTTGAGCCGTATGCTCCACCAACTGTTGGTTGATTTTGTATAACAATTCTACTACCTCACCACTGGATTCCAGACCTTCCATGCCCATGTAAACAACTTTACACCAAACAAGATAACCAAGAGTCCAACAGAAGAACCACTGGCCAGAGCGACTGAATTCCAAGTGTTTATTATCAACCAAAAACAGTCTTTACCAACATGTTTATCACTTTCATCCAAACACTATTAGAACTTTATCAGAACAACATAATGCTAAAATTCCAACCATTAAATACCCACATCCTTCCTCCTTAATCTTAATTGCACATTAATTAATGACATCACAATAAAACCATTTGAAGACACAATAAAAATACAATACAAAATTACAATACAAAATTGTATGCATTAAAATGTGTATCACAAGCCCTTTAAATAACTTGGGTATCTACCCTAAAATATATTTCACATCCTGTAATAACACCATAATACAACCAAAGCCCCACACCAAAGTTCTAGGTTTTCTCACTGACGATGAACTCAAATTCAACCTACATATACTCCATTGTATAAAAGAAACACACCAGAAACTAGGCCTGCTTTATCACAATAGAAAATTTCTAACTGCCAATGCTAGACTCTCCCTGGCACAGGCACTTCTCCTCCCCTCCCTCCTCTATGCTGCCCCTGTCCTAACCAGCATTCAAACCACAACCCTGTCCAAGCTACAACAAACATACCACAAAATAGCAAAGTTCTTCAGAAACTCCCCTTACAACTCACACCATTGCCTTGCACTCAACTCCCTCAAATGGCTTTAATTCCCCAACTACTCCTTTTATCACAATTTCAAATCATACACTCTGTACTATACAAACCATCCTCCTGCCCAAGTCTCTCCTCCCAGGTATCCACCTATACTCCCACAAGGACCCTCCACACCTCATACCAGCAGCTCCTTGACATTTACAAACCGAAGAAAACTGTGGGAAAAGTACTCTATAAATGTTCTATAGCCCAAGGTTGGAATAAACTTCCTTTAAAATTATGCTCCATTACCCACCCATTACACTTTAAAAAGAGTTCAAACTTTATCTGCTTAACAACAAAACTTTCCCCTGTCAGGACCCTACATAACCCCTCTTTTTTTCTCATTCCCATCATATGTTCAATTCTGTTAGTCTCAACCTCTCTCCCTCTGATACCAGTTTGTACCTATCCAGAAATTATAATCTCTAAACAGTGATAACCCACTTAATCTAATGTCTGTGCTATTTATCTTCATTGCTACTTGTCTATATTTTCTGTATATTTTTCTCTGTGCTGGTCTTCATATCTTCTTACCCATGTTGAAATAGTAGTATAGATGGAGTGTAAATCTGTACTACACTGTTAATTGTTTTTGTAACCTGAGCTTATTTTGCTCTTGTTTTTTTACCTGTATTAGAATGTTGTTTTCTTGGAGTGTAAATCTGTACAATACTGTAAATTGATTTTGTAATCTAGAGCATTTCTCCTCGGGTCTGGCCTAACCTGGTTAACAAATGTCAATAAATAAATAAAGTTTGATAGGGTCATACACAAATACTGATTAATAAATCTGAACAGCTAGGTATTGATGTACTCTTGATAAGATAGATAGTTGCATGGCTTACAAATGGGACATGGCAATTATACAACAATTAGGCAGAGGAAATTTAATGTTACAGTCAGGGTGTCCCACAGAGCTCCATCCTAAGCCCATACTTGTTTATATTGCATCTTTCAGATCTATCTTTTTCATCTGAGGTGTTATACAGTCTGTATGCAGATGACTTTATTTTTATTTATTTTATTTTACATTTGTTGACCGGGCTAGTCCAACTGGATATATGTCCGTTTTCAGTAGAGGCCCGGGGAGAAAAGCTCCATCAGTTGTACACTTTTACAAAAAGGCATAAATGGTTACATAAGAAAGATAGGAAATAAAAACAATAATATAATCAGATAAAAAAATACATTGGCATAAAAGTTCACATGACATCATAGCAGGTTAACCAGATAATATAAAAAATAAAGTTTTTTTTTTTTTTTTAACAAGGGTAATGGAAGAGAGAAGAGTTGGCATTAGTCAGGATTAGTGCAGGAGCAAAGCCAGTGTTTATTGAGATAAATCTTTAGTTGAAATTTGAAAAGTTGGAAAGAGGTTAAAGAAGTGATATCAGAGGGTAGTTTTGACTTGAAAATGGGTAAACTGTTACAGATAGGGCATTCCTGCAAAGGAACTTGATTAAACTAGCCACTTGGGCACAGGAGGATAATATGCTGATAAATACATAAAAAACTAAGCATATGAGATTTGGAAGCCATAAATTGGAAGGTGAATATTTAATGTAGCACACGGTGATTGAAATGGTAGATTCATTTAAGGACACGAGTACATGGGTAGATCCAACTTTGAGTTTTTCTAATCTTATCTACCAATTGGTTAATGATATTTATAGAATTATAGGTAGTATAAATAGATTTTAAAGTCTAGGAAGTCAGAAATGATGAAGCCATTGCTTGTTAGTTGCATTAGATCCAAAGTTGAATATGGAAACCTTATAAAAAAAGCATGAAAAAACTGGAAAAAGTACAGTGGAAATGTACCAAGGGCATCTATTAATGTGAAAATTTAAGTTATTATGAAAGACTAAAATAGATGAACTTGTGCAGTGTCTTGTATAGATATTTAAGAGGAAGCCTTATTCACATATGTAGGTCATTTAGAGATAACTACCTGTGGGGATGTTTGAGGTTATCAAAAAGTAGTACAGAATCAATCATCAGACTACCTATGTGGAAGATCTCATAGAAATGAGATGTGTACTGGCTCTCTGAGACAGCAGCTGCTGGTGGAATAGACTACCAAATTACATTAAAGCAAGCACTACTACAGATATTTTTAAGAACAGCCTGGACACTTCTTGTAGGAACAACTGTTTTGGTACACTGACAAGTTAATGCCTGTGCTTGAAATATTTGTATGTATGTAATAGCATTTACCCATGCATAAAGAGTTGTCTATCAGAGACAAATTACATGGAGGAATTTCTGGAGGCTACTTTCTCTCTCTCTAAAGCCTCAGGAGTCAAACCTGCCTCCTCCTCAGACTAAACCCTTAAGTGGAACAGTCTTGGGCTTATCGGTCTGCAAAGTATAGTCTCTTGAAGACAAGATGGCTGTCGTGAGTCACTTTCTCTTGCACATCTCTTGGAAGTCATACTTTACAGTCTAAACTTTATTGATGGCTCTGAGGTACATCCATATCCATTCAGATTGGTCTAAATGAAAGACTGCAAGTGAGGAAGATCCAGTGGTACCTTAGGAGCCCCTGAGATCAGCACAGACAGTATGTAGAGAAGTCCTTTGATCTTCTCCATTACGAACAAACTCATTTGATGCGTGACATAGATCACAAGTAGCTTTTAACTGCTTTTCATTGTACTAGGTCTAGCTTAGGAGATGAATATACCCACTATCAACCTAGTTGGGGGGGTGACACATGGTTCGTTTGAGATACAGGGCACTTAACCAAGGTGCCTTTGGAAGTGGCAGATAAATATAGAGGAGATGGCAGTGATTTTATAGTTTGTGTAGGGTTTTCATTCCAACCTACAACCAGAAATGCTCAGAAGAGTGACATACACCACAGTTGAAGTAGTATATTTACAAATAATGGGGCACTCACTGTAATCCTGTATGCAGAGTTGTCATAAAGTACAACACCTGGCCATCGGTAAAAGCAGTCATCCAGAGGCAGGCACTATTTCAGCAAGCAGGATGTATTGACAGACAACATAAGCATGAACATAGTCATTCAACTCAAATGGAAGCTGGACAAAAAGTTTTGTTTGACATCATAAAGAAGTAATGAATCACAAGGATAAACCTGTTTTCATCAAAGGGCAGTTACCAGCTGCCACTCCTCTGTTTCCCCTACCCATGTACAGAGGCCTGGATGTGACCAGTGTATTCTCTGTAAAGTAGAACCAGGCCGCCCCATGTCTTACTTCCTTCCCACCTGACTTATTCCAGTGATTCTGGTAAATGCAAGAACAAAAACAAGTCTCATCCTCATAGATTTACACTACCAAAGATAAGTGTAGTTCTCCAAGCTAATCCATATGTTCTACGAGGAGCTGTTTACCCTTTCACTTTGCTGCCTCTTGGTGCAGCAAGAATGGTCTCTGAAATACCCCTGGCTCAAATTCGTCAGACTGAAAGCCTGAAAGATTTCAGGTTTGTTCCTCAGACATCTGTTGTCTCCCTAAGTCATGTGCATTATGCAGGAGGCTGAAAGACTCGGCAAAAAGAAGTTATAGTTACGGAAGTGGAGGACATTTTCCTGTTAATACAGTAACCAAAATCTGGACAGTCTGGTGCTAGCATTTCTCAGATACCCCAGTATCTTTCAGATATTTGTGGCAAGAGATTGGTCTTCTTTTCTGGCAAACTCCTTCTGTGTTATTTCTGTATACTTGACAGTCAACTCTCCATTTTCTACAATGAAATTGTTTCTTGAGGGCATGCTGCATCTGTGGCCTTCTAGGGCCTGTCCTTCCTCATTGGGACTTGAACCTTGTAACTGAGAAGCTTACCTTACCTCCTGTTGAGCTAGCCCATTAAGCAAGCCTTGTTGATATGTCCTGTAAAAGTTTCTCCTTGGCAAAGAGAATCAAAGTGAGCAGCAAGAGATAATGACTAGAGAAACTTTACACAGTCTGCCGCAGTGACAGGGCATCCTTAAGTTCCAGTCCTTTATTCATGTCAATTATGATCCCAGAGTTAACACGTAGTAAGGCCATCCTGCTGCTGCTGTTTCATACCAACCCTCAGAACAAGGGCGAAAGATTTGTACATACCACGCATGCCGATAACCAAGTTAGTATACAATCGCAGTTAAAGGATATCAGAGTGCCAATCCAGCGTTTTGTTTTCCCCATGCCAGTATGTGAATAGTTACTATCAAAATGGCTAGGTACCTGAATCATGGGAGGTCCTTTACTGTACAAGCACTATTACAGCTTTATTCAGAAGTTTGTCCACACCTTTCCAAGCACCTACAAACAACCTTTGATCAAGTAGCAAGACAGATTTGGTAACAGCAGTTCTGAAAGGTGCACTGTGGCATACTTCCCAGGACTGGCAATAAGACTCCTGTTTACTGGTTTGCATTCTAACATTTTCTGGGATGTACTGCAGCAATGATCCTAGTGAAGATTGTACTAAAGTTCCAGAAGTGAACTCGCCCTAACTGTAGATGTTCACATATTAGATTGTCACTGGAGTAGAAAGTACCACACTCCTGCCCCTTGTTTCACTCTGTCATTTCCTGCTTTTTGCTTAGAGAGGTGTATGGCAGTCTCCATTTGTGAAGTTCAGCCCTTTACTTTTCCTTCTGGATGTGTATCAGAAATGAACTTGCAGACATTTATGGTCTTTTCCTTCTGGTTTGGGCAGCTGGTTTGAGTCTTTACCAGTAGTGTATGGTGTTTGGGGATGGATGGGTTGCATTAGACAGTATGTATATCTTTCTACCAAACAGGATCCTTCAGGTCTCTTGACTTAAAGGTGACATGGTCACTTTCTTTGTAATTAGAGTGGGAGATTCAGATGCTTTCCCTGGCAACCATCTAGTTGCAAAAAAAAAAAAAAAAGCCAGACCCAGCTTAGGTCACTCTTCCTTTCAAAGATGATTACTTGTGGGAGGTAATCTGGTGTTTTCTAAGCAGATGTCTCTTTTGCTATAGAAGTGTATACAGAAGGTACTTTGCTTAATGCTTTGCAACAATAATGCTGTATTGAAACATGCAAATATAGTGAATGATTTTACAGCTACATATTGTCTGCTCTCAACTTGGTTTCACAGATTTTTCCAAGAACTGGCATTAACTATTAGTTTCTGATTACTTGCTGGAAGAATTAGATGTAAGGTAGGCTTCTTGTGCATTAAGCAAATTAAGACTGGTTGTCAATGTACCGTAACTGGCACCAGCCTTGGAGTAGCTTTGCTTTTAGATGGTACTATATCCTGTTGGTCACTAGAAGAGTGAGTTATTTCATGTGTTTTATATAATTGCAAGTGCAATTAAGAATTGACCAGCTGTTTCTGCAGTTAACAAATCACAGATGGGTAGCAATGACCATAATGAGAAGAACATCTTGGCCTGCTTTAGCGTTACTGCCCATAGCAGTTAAATATAGTTATGGTTCTACTGACAATAAAAGTATTTGCATATGGAATAAGTCAGGTTAGGTGGGGTGAAAAGGAAGAGCCACGTGCTATAATTACTCCCGCAGTTAGTTGTCACTAATCTTTTGGGTGTTCTTAAAATCTGTAAATGATGCCCTATCTTCAGCTGTTTTAATAATTTTTTACATTTCAGATCTGTTTTATTTGCCTGCTGGGAATGAAAATTATGTGTGTGTTTAGAAGACAAGCAGCTTTGCAAAGACTTTTTATTTAAAGACAATATTCACTGTGATTTTTCAGATTATTAATGTTTGTTTTCCATTCTGGTTAAGGGTTAAAGACTGCAGATGTGATAGCTGAAAACCCCATCAGATCATTAAATAAAGCATAGCTTGATGGGGTGCGATCCACATTTACAAACTTCTCTGTAACAAGTCAGTGTATACTTTTACTAGTTCACGAAGTACCTGCTGACCTCATCTGCCTGCTGTACACTTTCTTTTCCAGCACCAATATAGTCTCCAATCTCCTTCCCTCCAGAAAAGGGCAAGACCGTGTTTGAGTTCATCTAGTAATTTTTATAGACATTTCTTGGTACTTTAAAGGTGATGATTCTCAGCACCATTAGTGTTACCACTGTTCTTTCAATAGGTGCTGATGTCTTCGGCTTAGATTTATAATTCTGCAGTAGGCAGCCTATTTTAGGTAGTTTAATTGCTGCATGCCTTTTATAAAATAATGAATAAAATGTGTGCTTTGTTTTCCCTTCTCTTGTAAAGCTAAGTCATCCACCACTCAGAAATACTCTGAGCTTGCACTCCTTTCATGTGTAGCATTCAAGTGTTGGGAACTGTTACTTGCCAATGACTCTGAGTTTGCATTTTCCACAACTTCCAGTTTATTCCAGCATTACTATCTTTGAACTGTGAGCTGTATGTCTGTCGTCAGATGACCTGATCTTGGAACTTCACTGCTTCACATAAGTATTTTGAGTTCAGGGTATTTGTAGCTTGGTTCTGGCATTTCTGCCATTACTATATTTATATTGCCTTTAGCACAGAAAGGAGCCTTACAACCCCCCATACATAATGCCCTTTTGCCTGTTGTGTCATTACCTTCATTACCGTTACTGTTGCTTTGGCCAGGTCTAGCTGCCTGTGTATTATTGAAGGCGTCATACATGCTTTTGATTTGTAGTTCTAGATTAGACTAGGCATTATTATTCCCGCTGCTTTATGATTGCTTGTCTTTGACAGGAGCTGGGAAAAGGATGTGTCTAATCATAGTCTCATAACTTATGACGGTAATGATGATCATGTTGCTTGTTTTCACATACCAGATAATTCTGTGCTCATTCATTTGCAGTGCCTGAAGACTGCATGTCTTCTATGTAACATGCTTGAATCCCTCCCTTTTAAAGTTGGTAACCTTTTGATCTAGGAATAATTTAATGTCTTTTGTGGTTCAGCCTTTCCACACAAGACAGCCATTAGGACTATTAGACATTGACAATCTCAGAGTGTGATCTGCTGCAGGCTTATGTCCACTTTTTTTGTGTCCTTTGCCAAACAGATCATTGGAGCACTGCTTGCATTTAACCCATTGGGCTATATATATATTGTTTATAGCAGAGGTTGCCAAAGTGTGGATCATGTTGGCTAGGAGAGGGCCCCCTCCGTCTGAGGTTGGGGTGGGGGTGCTGACCAAGAGATTTATTTTTTAATTAAAAAAAATATTTTTAAGGGTGGTGTTCTTTAAGAAGAATGCCGTTTGTGTCCTGTTGCACAGACGCGACAAGTGTGTGCAAACTGTTTTAGTCTTCTACATCTATACGACCTGTTGTGTTTGTTGTGTTTGTCTTCATCTTCCACACGCACAGAATTTGAATACCAGAAGAAGTTTGAAATGTGGACCACGAACGGAAAAGTGAGAGGTAGGTGTTTGTGTGTTTAAGTGGTAGGTAGATGGGCATGTGTGTATGTAAGTAGGTGTGTGTGTGTAAATTAGGGAGGGAGGTGTCTCTCAACTGCCCAGATTTTCACAGAATGTATGTATTTTTGCCTTATGTTTTTAGTCTGTTCCTCATAAAACTGGTGTCTTTTTGGATTTATTGTGACAAAATCATTGAGGACAGAATTCACTAAATAATAACAGGTATTTGAGTTTCAGACTTTATATCCTTCAGAAAAGTTCATGATAACACAATACCTTTTATTCTAGCAAATTTGTAAGTTTGTGAGAGCAATATTTAAAGTTTGTGCCACCATTATTTTTGGCTTTTCCCAGATGTTTTGTGCTAAGAGGTTGACAGGTATTTTGTGTGTGTGTGTGTGTGTGTGTGTGTGTGTGTGTGTGTGTGTGTGTGTGTGTGTGTGTGTAAAAAGGAGGGAAGTAGGAGTGTGTGTTTGAGGGAGGGAGGTAGGAGTGTGTGTTTGTATGTTTAAGAGGGAGGTGTGTGTTTGTGTGTTTAAGAGGAAGGGAGGTGTGTGTGCTTGTCTGTGTAAGAGGGAGGGGGAGGTAGGTAGTTCAGAGGTGTGTGTATGTGTGAATACTACTGCAGAAATTAACAGAGACATTGGGAACCTGCAAACACTGGACCCTACCCAGTTCAGCTTTGTTTAAGGGCAGATCATGCCTCCTAAACCTGGTGGACTTCTTTGAGACAGTTACCGAGGCTGTAGCTGAGGGAAAGGTGGTACACACAGCCTACCTAGACCTCACAAAGGCCTTCAACACCATTCCCCATTCTGGTATTATAGTCACGCTCACCAGCCTGAAAATAAACCCCTATATCACAAGATGGGTTGCCAGCTGGCTCATGGACAGAACCCACATGGTGAGAGTTGTGGGAGCTAGGTCTGAATCTAAACCGGTTACAAGTGGCGTTCCCCAGGGCTCAGTCCTAGGACCCCTCCTGTTCGGCATATACTTCTTAGAGGTACAGACAAGCACAGGAGGACTATGGCTGACCAAGTTCGCAGATGACTGCAAACTAGGGGTTATAATTGACTTCACCGGCTGACACAGATATCTCCAAAAGGGTCTCACTGAGACAGATACCTGGTGTCAAAATCATGGCCTCAAGCTAAATGCCAAAAAGTGCATAGTTATTCCCTTTGGAAATAACAAAGTACCTACAAACTACCACATAGGTGGTAGTCCCTTAAATACGGAAAACGTAATAAGGGATCTGGGGACCCAAGTAGATAATAATCTCTCCTTTGATAATCACATTGCCAAAGTGGTTAGCAAATCCTTCTATGTGGCCCACCGAATCATAAAAGGGTTTGCATCCAGATCAGAAGAGGTCTTTGTGCCCCTCTACTCATCACTCATCAGACCCATCATCGAGTACACCGCCCCATTTGGGATGTACCTTACAAGACACCTGCAACAGCTGGAAAGACCACAGACGTATCTCACCAAGAGGATCACTGGCCTCAAACAGATGCCCTATGCAGCACGACTGAAGAAATTCTAGCTGTACTCTGTTGCATACCGCTTGCTCAGAGGTGATCTCTACCTGACATACAAGGCCATGTCCAACCCAAAATTGATGGATATGCTCCACCTAAAGAAAACCTTATCCCCTCGAGCCACATGCTCTAGAGATCTAAACCTCACCACAACAATAAATAGGACGTGCTGGAGGGATAGATTCCTGTCCCAGAGACTTCCCATGCTTTGGAGCAAGATTCCAATCTACATTAGGCAGAGCTCCTCTCTAGCACTCTTCAAGAGAAACCTTGACGAGTGGATGGGCAACCGAAAGTTTACCCCGGGGATGACTTCAGTGGCTCTGCTGGACAGTCACAGGGAACTAATCTAAGGGGGCGGCGAAAGCCAACACATTCTGGCTAGGCTTATAAATGTCTTCGGGCAGATAGCCTAGTACCTACCTATGAAACTAAATCCAGTTAATGGAAATGTTAACCTGTGCTCTGAAATTAATGCTGTTTGGGAACTTATAATGGAAGAATTCTAAATACCCATTCAAACTTGGCTGATGATGTGATGGTAGAAGTTGCCATAGTGCATTTGATTGTCAAAGAACAGCTGATTGTGATCTGCAAGCCCCATCATGGCCAAAAGGTGTCGCAGGTAAGTAATGGAAAATTTGTTTATTACTGACCTGTGGGACAGAATGTAAAAGAACCGCTTGGCTCCCTCATACAGTTTAAGACATGAAGTGCTGATCTATTCTTGGTGTTTGACTTGAGCACTTTGAACTGTGTTTACTCACTTTTGGGTATCAGTGTAATGAGCTTATTTACTTTAAGCGAGCTTGATCTGGGTGCATGCACTCTTTTGCAGGGAAAGCTGTCATTCTGCAGAGACAGTTTTGTGTTCTTTTATTATAATACATTTATTTGGTGTTGTTAATTTCATTATGAGTTATAGAATTAAAGAATATTATAAGCAGTTAGCGCCAACTTGCAAGCCAGTGACAGGGACACAGTAGTTTAGACTGCATGTCTAGTTCTGCAATGAGCAGACCGATGGGAAGTAGCATGGTAGCTAGTAGCAAGTAGTGCGTTGCGAAAAAGTACCATTTTCAAAAGTGGGTCTTAGCCCATAAAAGTTTGAGAACTACTGGTTTAGAGTATTAGCATCTTGACTAAAATAGGAAGACTGTTATTCCTTGGCCAATAGAATCATGCCCATTTAGTAAGGAATTATATAAGAGTAGTAGATTCGGAGGAGGATTTTCATTATAGTTACTCTTAGCAAGCAAACAGTGTTCTCTTCCAAGTACAGATGCCTCTTTGACTTTGTGTCTCTTGTAGAAGCTTTGCTGGAGTCTGTGGTTGAACATAAGCTGTATGCAACATCATGAAGCCGATAATCACTAGGTGAAGGTCTATGTATTAGGGATATTGGGTCCTACTTCATGCCGAAGAACCTCCATTAATGGATGGCTAACTTGTTCTGTGGGGTAGAGTGACTGTAGTCCTGTCTGTCCATTCAAAGAGCAGGATAGATCTTGGAGTTCTTTTAGTAGTCTTGGAGCATTCATCAGGATTTACTTATCTATGTTTTTCTGACAAATGTTGCACCCTAAAGAATTTTTCTAAAGAGATGCATAATGTTTGTGATGGCAGTATTATGCAGTGTGCAGTTCTACTTGAGTAGGAATTGTAGGGGCCTCGCATAGGATGTAATGGAACACTTTGTATTATGTAGCTCAGGAATTTTATTTGATGTTTACTTTACATGTGTTTACTGTTGGACCATTCATTTTAGAAACAATGGGATCATTTTTAAGCTTCTGTGAAGCTGTATATAATTTTAACCGACTATTAGGTGGTGGGTTGGAGGATTAGGTGGATGGCTGGAAAGATGAGATAGGTGTCCAACATTGGAGTTGTCATACAACAGGTAAAGCTTTGCCCAGAAGATGGGTATTGGAGATTCTTTGATTCTTATGACATGACTTATGATCAAATTCTTTGATCCTCCTCCTTAATGATAGGTTTAAATGTTTTAAATTGGTTTGATTTATCAAGCAGCCATGTTTATGATGTCACTTGAACATATTGTTGTATATTTTGTTGAAGTGGGACTGTAAAACAGATCTTTATTCTTATTACTACCTAATGGGAAAATGGTGATGACAGTTAAGATAGAGCATTTATTGTCATTGAGCTAATACATTTATTAGCTAAGCTACTTTGAGTATAAAAGTGAATAATACTAGTTATATGAACTTGTGAGAAATTTATTAGTGGAATAAGGATGATTAGTAAGCTGAGTATTCTTGGTTTTTGTTTTAAATAAGCTGTGGTACTGCAGTAGTATAGTATTGCACCAGAAAGGTGTGAACATTTGATTGAAATTTTGAAACAAGGCTAATATTTTGTGAAAGTGTCATAGTTCTTCAGTATCTATATAGCCAGTGTAAGTTAGGGTAAGTTTAAGCAAGCATTGTGATTAAAAGTTGATGTACTATAATGTTCATAGTTCATAGGTAATTACTAGACATGCAGTCCAGGAGACTTTTAATGAGCATAGCTCAAATTCTCAGTTGCCCTAGAGCATTGTCAGGTTAAGTGACTTGCTCAAGACCACACAGTAAGCAGATGAAAGCTGAGGGAATCAAACCCTTTACCACATGAAATAGCTCAAAAACAGATCATAGCCTTAATCCTCTGTGTCAACTGACAGACCGCTAAATGTAACAAGTGAATGGTAAAGTAATGTTAAAATTATATTCAGGGTTATGCTCTTATTTAATTTTTGGATTGTTTAGTCTACTAATTAAATGTATGAATGGAATGACGTGTGTGTGTATCTGTACTGTGTAATGATAAAATAAATGATTTAAAAAAAATCTGATCTTCCATTTCTACAGTCAGGAGGTGATACTTCTGTTTGCTTAAGCAGTATTCTTCAAGGCAAAGTAACTGCTAAAATCATTTAGTAAAAGGCATATGGCTTGAAAAGTGAGGTTATACCAGATGTTTTGTATTTCAGATTTGCTGCAAGTGTACCTTGAAGAGCTATTCCACCATTAATCAGTTTGATATGTTACAGAATTGCAACATTGTGAATGGTTCTGTAACCCTGATACCATTTCAAACGTCCAGTTAAATTGCAGATCTATAGCTGATGTGGTCTCCTTAATTCCCAGCAAGACATACCTAATGGAGGAAATCAGGAATACCAGTTCCTTCAGGAAAGGGGTTCTTGTATAGTAAATGCAAAGTGCATTTTAATGTTACTAACCTTCTTGAAAATCCATGGTATTTTACCTGCAGCTTTGTTGCACTAGATTTAGAAAGCGTCTGGTCATCATTGGGTCAGCAGAGCAGGAAAAGAACTAGATCAACAAACAGCTGCTGTTTTACACAACATTCATATATGGATATATTTTTTCTTTCAGTTCCTGGAAAACTTGGATGTGGCAAATGATGGGCTTTCTGTTCACTGTTTTATCTGTCTCTCATTACCCAACCATCTGCAGACATAAAACTTTTTAGACATTTTTTATTTTAAACTAGTTGGATGATTTAGTTCTGGATGTACTCCTGCTGGCACTGATTAGTTCTGGACGTAAAGCATTCTTTCATAAGCATTGAGAAACCTCAGGCCAGATGCTTTCTTAAGACTGGTTTTCAGAAGTTGGACTACAGAACCTTTCCTTGTGCTGCTAAAGCAAATGCAGCAATGTCAATTTAGTAATCTAGCTCTACAATTTTACTCTTTTTTTTTTGTCTCAGATTAATGCTTTCTAAATGTTTCTTTTATAAAATGCATTGCTGTAGCTATATTTCATTCATCTAGATCCACGGCATATGTCAATTCATCTTTTAACAATAACCACCAAGCGCAGGAAGTCATGAATTCTGTGGTGGTGTATATGCATGTAACTGTGTTGGGGTTAACACCAGTCATTTATGTCTTCTCAAAGACTTTCTAGTTGAACTGGCTGTTCAAATTATTCCATGGATATGTGTAATCTTGCTGCTATGGCCCACATTTAATTCTGTCTGGGAAATACTTTCAAGGATCAGTCTAGTAACAAAGTTAACAGAAAAATGAGGAAATGCTCTATCCACCAGTCGTATACCTTATCAGCAAACATGGAGGATCAGTTATTTTTTGCAGTGACGCACACAATGGGTACTGTGTATAGAATGTGCAACTATAGGTGCTGATGACTAAGCAGCAGTGATATGCATTGCGTGAAGTGCACATTGTTCCTAGAAAAGCAGTCTGAGGACTCCGCTCATAGAGGCTATACACTGATCCACAGTGTGTCTGTTTAATCATTATTCTGAAAAACACTGATATGTCAAATTGTGTCAGAGTGGATGTAATATACCTGAAGATGTCCTTTTGAGAGTTTATATGTTCAAAGTAACAGATATGTTCATATTGGAAATATGCTTTAACTATAACCACCAGGAATTCTTTCGTTACAAGGAAACTTAAAAGAAAACCAGAAGTTTTAGATCCAGATCTGACATTTTCTTTACTGTGCATAAGCATCCTAAAAAGATACCATGTGCTACATTCCTACAGTGTGTAGAAACTTTAAAGGTATTTTATGTATTTACTTCCCTTGAAGAGGATAAAGACGAAAAAAGAAATAAAAGAAAAATTCAGAAATCATTTTAAGCCTAACCTGAACTTGCTATTTTATCTTCTACAAGGGTACAATATGAAGGTTATAAATGCTTACTGTATGTTACTGATTTGAAGAACTGATACTTCTGTAAACCATCTGCAAATGTTTTATATACCTTTTTAGACCTTCTGTGTGTGTTGATCTTTCAGAGCCTGGGTCATGGCTGAAAGTAGTCAATTTGATCAACTCATCCACACAGTTAACAACTTGAAAATAAAATAAACTGAGCTAAAGACAGAATTTGGTGAGTTGCATGATTCACTCGTAAGAGTGAGAAGTTGTGGTGTAAAACAATTAAAGGCTATTAAGAGAAACCGTTCCAAACATAAACTCTGCATGTATGCAGAATGAGTTCATTTACTAATATGTAGTTAAAAATTAGGAAATGGATGCGAGATAAAATGCGAGTCAGCTGAAAAACAAAAACTGAGAAATAGTGAGAATGTTACAAAAGTAATATATATTGAAAGCCTTTGAGAATGCACTCTAACAGCAAACAGTAACAATACAAGTAGCATCAAGGTCCATAGAACTTGTATGCAGTTAATTTCATCTCATGTAGTATATCTGGCAAAAATCTGTGCTAGACAGCTCTTTTTCAAAGCTATGTTAAAGAAAAAACACACATTCAACAGAATTCATATATTTTTTCAGGAATTTGCAGATTGCTTTACAAAAATGAAAAAGTAAGCTGTTTGCGTTGTCCACTAAAGTACAAGCAATTGGCATGCTGAAATCCTACAAATGCATCAGAAGTTGAGGACAAATCAAGACTTTTGGCAAGAAAGTGTTGATAATGAATACGTAAAATGCTGAATTTACATTATACATGGATGCGGTCTGTAATATTTTGCCTGACGATACTTTTGAAGATTTTGGGTTCAAAGGCACTGAATAGAGAATTTTGTTAGTGTCCAAATAGTCATTTTTTAAAGGTACGTATAGATGTACGAAACATAGTTATAAAGTCATTTTTCAGAACATAGCAATTAATGGGTAATTTCACTTGGGATAATATAGGATGGGTACATTAAAACCTGCTTTTTAGCTGCTATTACTGAAACATTACAAGTGTGTGTTGGGCTGTATCCTGACCCAACCAGAACTGTATATTTACTGTGTACTTACTGCTCAGTTCTGACCTGTACTTTATCTGACAACCTGTTGGTTCTGCATTGCTCATCTTTCTATTAACTACTGCAACCTTCTTCTTGGTTTGAAATTATCAGTGCTCTGGACTCTTGTCATGGCCATTTTCTTTGATTTCCTGCATTTTATGTTTTTCTTCTAACCTTAATCTTTTGTTTATGCACTGTGGGTGGCCCCAGGCAGTGTTTTTCCGTTAAGAAGGCTTTGATCTGCACCTTCATGGCAGTAGAGAGACCTGCTTGTTATTGGCCAGAGGGCTAATTTGTTTGAACTTTTTTCTGCCTGTACGGTCATCACGTTTTCCTAATGCTGCTCATTGCACAGCGGTTGCTGGCAGTGCCCTGTGTGGACAGAAACACCTAGAATTAAAAATTGTCATATGCAGTTGCCTCTCCAATCTCCTAAATCCCTAGCTGTACACTAAGCAGCAAGTTTGTTCACTGAGTGGCTAGTTTTCATGCTGAGAAGCACTCGCCCCACAAGCTTGAACCTAGGCAATTTTAGGCAGCCTTGTTAGTAATCTACACTCCTATAGCAACCAAGCTAGCCAGCTTTGAACCTAACTTTTACTATCCCCTTGTAAATTAAGCAACTAAGCTCCAAAGCCATGGAAACACAATTTTCTGCTATCTCTGCAGCTAGCCTTGTGGATATGGGCTTCCTGAGACAATGCAGTATACACTGAGAAAACCTAATCCTCAAACATATGAATAAGGTATGTGAGAGATGTAGTTATATAATGTCACTGGATGCAAAGCTCTTGCCTACAAGCATCTATACTACCAAACAGGTTGTAGGTAGCACACATGACACTAACCTATCATAGTACAGACCAGTCTCACAGATCTACATATGCTGAGGCTTTTTAATGTAATCTGTCCAGTTCACACAGACCTCACACACACACAAATTCTCAGCAACCTCAAGAGCACTCCACAAAAATAATACCCAGCAAGGCGCATACTGTCCCAATCCATGGTGTCTCAACCACTAGGCCCATAATGCATACAACTACACCACCCAGTATTCTGGTCATAGAATACTCCGTAATAGGACACAGACATGCCCCACTCACCAGGCCAAGCAAAGAGAGAGAGAGTCACAATCCACTCTCTGTCAGGGGCCAGGATGTGTTATATCATTCATGAACACAGGTCTCTTAACCCCAAGTACAAGTATGACTTGGTCATAGTCCATGTGAGTGTTAATGGTCTTAGATGTACCTCCCTGGACTGTATAAGTAGAGACATGACTGCGGTGTTGGACTATATGTTCTAGGCTGGTATGAACTTAACATTGAACAACTTCCTACCTGACTGAGCTCTTGGACTGTGTGCTCTAAGCTAGTATGAAGCTAGCATCAAGCAACTTCCTGACTTCTCTGAGGATGGTGCCATAATATAAGCAGAAAATTATTGACTTCAACAATTGGCTTAGAGTATGGTGTCATTCGAAGAAGGTGCAATAGGTGCAATATTTGTCTGCCTGGGAAGAGCATAAACGATAGAACATGCTGCTTTTCCAAGGATGATCTGCACCTATTCCCCCTGGGATTTCAAATGTTGGATAAAACCTTTACCATCACTATACTTCCTTTTTTTCAGGAATTGCCAACCAGATTAGCTTTCTGATGTAGATGTACCAAGGTATTACTTGCTCAGTGCTAGGAGTCTGAAGAAGAAACTCCACTCCGTGTAAGCTCACCTCACTTTGTAGAGGTCAGACATCTGTGCAGTCACTGAGACATGGTTTAAAGCCACGGGAAGCATTCCAGTAATGTAGGGCTACAATGCATTCTACATGTTTAGACCAGCTACTACATAGGAAGGGACAAAAGGTGGAGGCACCTCTGTATACATTAAAAATAAATGCACCTCAAGGCTGGTCCAGCAACATGACGTACATGAGCTTCTCCACATCGAAATCACCATAAATAATGTCCCATACCATTTCCTTGCAATCTGTAGGTCCCCCTCAAATGACCCAGAGAAACCACAACACTTAAAGGTAATCAACACACTCCCTATTCAGCCCAACACCATATTCATGGATTGACTTCAAATGCACCAGTATAACAGCATACAGACCCAGAGATTCCTGGATTTTGTAAATGTCAATTCCTGAAACAGCTATTTCATACACCCACTAGGTACTCAAACATCCTTGATCTGTTCCTCACAAACATGACAGAATGCTTCACCTCCCCCCAGTGTAATGTCCATGCCAAGTTGGGCAGACCATAAAGCTGTCTCCTTTGATGTAAATGTAAAACCCAGGGACACATGGCACCCTAGAACTTTTAAGAATTACTCTAAGGTAGGCTTCCCACCACAGACACTGTAAATAAATTTCAAGCCCCCTATCCCTGGGAATACTGCTGCCTATGTAGAAACATTCACAGAAACACTGTGTTACCATATCGACAGCTGTATAGAAACTGCTGTACCTACTCAAAGTAAGCACATGGCTGGCACAAAAAAAAATCTGTCTTAGTAGAATTCCAATATTAATAGGCTATACAACAAAAGGAAGAAACTCATGGGAAAAACTAAGACGGGTATTACCCAGCAAGGTAACAGCTCTTTCATAAGCATTAACAAGCAGCTCTGGGGATTAATGAAGTCCGCAAAAAACAAATTTATGGTAAAAATAGGGCAACCACAAGGCTTTCTTCGACTATGTCTGAAACCTTAAAGACAATATAGAGCAATGCACTGAAGTCATTGTAAATGGTGCCACCTACACAGAACCAGAAGATTTTCTTCGTGTTTCACTGTTGCAGTCATCACACTTGGGTTATCTGCCTGCAGGTAGCCCTCAGTCGGCCCGAATACCAGAGACTTAGTATTTCTGTGTCGGTTGCTGTCACTCCAGGACTGACATTAGGTCATCGGGGATATGAAAACAGGCAGCTGACGCCATTACATCAGTCTTTCTTGCCAAGGAACCCGAAGCATACCTTGCAATGTGGGTTTGACGCCCTGGAAGCATCTTGCAGGGCAGCAGTCACTGGTTCTGTACTGAGAAGGCATGCTTGGCTTAAGGAACAGACCTTGCCAGACCATATCAAATAAAAATTACTAGACGCCCCTTTGAATAAAGACAGTTTGTTTGTCACCCAAAGCAGAAGAGGTTCTAAAAAAGATGGAAGACAAAGCTAAGTCTATGCAGACAGTCAAAGATTTTTTGCGGATGCAGCCTCCAAGATTCAGTAAGCATTGCCGCTCGAAACATTGGTCCTTTCCACCCCCCTCAAGGCCATCTCAAACTAGACCCAGGGGAAACAGACCTCCCAGATTACAGTCTCAGGGTATGCAGAGATCTAAGCAATGGAGTACCTCCACTTCTAAAACAGGGAGTGCTAAGCCACCCCCTTACGGAAATAATTCACAATGACTTCTCAACCCCACTCCTCACCTCTGCCCAATTGCTCATTCCCCTAGGAGGAAGACCTGCCCACCATGCAAAAATCTGAACTTCCATCACCAAAGACCGATGGGTCCTCAACATTGTATCCCAGGGGTACAAATTTTTCTTCCACACACTGCCAACCCCGATAGCGTTCCCAAACCTTCCTCCAAGCCAGTGGGCAGAGGCACAAAACCAAGTTCAATCCCTGCTCTCCATAAGGGCAATTCAACCTGTTCCTGCAGAACAGATAGGTCAAAGGTTTTATTCCAGACTTTTCCTGGTACCCAGAAGAGAGGGCACTTGGTGCCCAATCCTAGATCTTTACATTCTAAACACCTTCCTGGTGGTACCAAAATTCAAAATGCTCACCCTTCAGCAGCTTCTTCCTTTGCTGTCCAAAGAGGCCTGGCTAGTCATCCTAGACCTAAAAGAAGCCTATCTGCACATTTCTATCAGGGAATCATGCAGGAAATGTCTACGTTTCAGGGCAGAATCTCTATGCATTATCAGTTCTCTGAACTTCCCTTTGGCTTATCCACTGCTCCCAGAGGCTTCACAAAATGCCTGGCTCCAACCATTGCCTATTGCAAACAGAGAAACATTTAAATATACCGTTACTTGGATGATTGCCTGATTCGGGCAGACAGTCAGGAAAAGCTGATGCAGCACCTGACATTTCTAAAGAACCTTCTAACCTCCCTGGGGTACACTATCAATGAAAAGAAATCAAAACTAGTACCCAGTCAAAAGATTGTATTTCTGGGAGCAAGCTTGGACACAGCCTCCCAGATGGCATTTCTTACTCCAGGAAAACAAGCCTATCTAACAGGCTACTTCACTCAAATGGCCACCAGAACCCAGCCATCCGCAAGTAAAATCCTGCAGGCTCTAGGATTCCTGGTCTCTTGCATTCTCCTAATTCCATATGCCAGACTGTATATGAGGAAACTTCAGTGGTACTTAAAAGTCTTTGGTGCCAACATTCTCAGGACCTGGAAACCACCATACCTAGCATACCTTGTGTAAGGACGGAGTTTCTTTGGTGGGCAGCAGCATTCAACCACAACAAGGGGCTTCCCTTTACACAACCCTATGCCACCCAGACCCTAACCACAGACACATCAGACTATGCCTGGAGGGGCACCTCTGGGAGACACGTGCATTCAGGGCCACTGGAGCCCAAGTCAAATTCATCTGCATATCAACCAAAAAGAGATGCCAGCTGTTCAGCACACACTGACAGCTTTCAGATCCCTTCTGTCACCTGGATCCTTGCTAATAAAAACAGACAACACCACAGTTATGTGGTACATCAACAAGTAGAAGAGAACTCCCTCTTATCCACTCTGCAAGCTATCCATGACACTGTGGAACACTGCATTGGACATGCAGATCCATTTGCAAGCTCAATTCCTGCCAGGAAACAAAACTCTCTGGCAGACAACTTAAGCAGAAATCTCCTAGATCCACATGAGTGGCAATTAAATCCCAGCACTTTCAGCCTGTTAATCCAGAAATGGGGGATACCAGAGGTATTGCCTTCCCCTACAATCACCATATCAGCAAATTCTGCACCAGGACCCCACACTGCAGAGCATGGAAAGTGGGTGCCCTATCCTTCCATTGGGTAAACCTCTCAATGTATGCCGTTTCCCCCTCTGCCTTTTCTTTCAAAAATACTACTCAAGATAAGACAGGACAGACCAAGGACAATCCTGATTGCTCCAGACTGGCCACGCCAGCACTGGGTGCCCACTACTGTGCAACTATGGCATCTACCTCAGATCCCAACCCTCCTCACTCAGCTGGTGGGACAGATCCTGCAGCCGCATCTGCAAACCCTGAACCTTGCAGCCTGGCTTATTCCTTGAGTTCTCCCCCAGTGACCAGCCTAAGTAAGCAGGTACTGGACATCATTCTGGAAGCCAGAAGACCCAGTACAAGGAAATCCTGTGCTGATAAGTGGAAAAGGTATTGTTCCTGGAATCTAAAGGAACAGGCACTGCTCTTCCCTCCTTACCTCTAATCCTGGATTACCTAGCAGATTTACTCCACAGAGGCCTATCCTTCTCTTCCATTAAGATCCATGCCTCTGCCATCTCAGCTCATTACAACACTGAGCCACCTCTCTTCTCCCACCCTCTCATCAAGCAGTTCCTGAGCGAGGCCAACAATTTAAGGGCACCAAGGAGAGCATCCACCCCGGCTTGGGACCTTAACTTTGTACTGGAAAAGCTCACGCTTCTCCCCTTTGAACCCGCAGTATCAGCAGAGTTAAAATTCTTCTCTTGGAAAACAGCCTTGCTTCAGGCCATCAATTCAGCTAGAAGAGTGTTTGAGCTACAAGCTCTTATGGCTGTGGAACCCTTCATTATTTTTCATGCTGACAGGGGCTCCCTCATAACTAACCCTGCATGTATGCCTAAAGTGGTGTCCAGAGTAGCTCTCAACCAATCTATCCATTTGCCAAGCTTCTTTTTCAATCCTCAAAATAAAGGGGAAAGGATCCTGCACTTTTTAGATGTGCCCAGACAGCTCAGATTCTACCTTGACAGGATTAAGCCCTTCAGAAAATATGACCAGCTACTACTCAGCTTTGCACCTGGGGCAAGAGGGCAAGGCCATATCAAAACTATTTCCAAATGGATAGCACACTGTAACCACTTCTGTTACAAACACCATGGGAAACCAACCCCTCAGGGGGTCAGAACACATTCCACCAGGGCAACCTCTTCCTCTACAGCATTCCTCAGGGGAGTCCCTATCATGGACATTCTGGAAACTGCTACCTGTAGTTCTGTTCATACCTTCACCAAGCATTGCCACCTGCATATCTTTTCCAAATCAAGGGCAGGTTTTGCTACAGCAGTCCTGCAGGGTATACGAGCCAGCCCCATCTCTTCTTGACTGCCTCCATCCATTCTTCAGCTTTGGGAATCAACCCAAGTGAGATGACTGCAACAGTGAAGCACGAAGAACATAGTACAGTTATGTACACTTACCGTAAATGTAGATGTTCGAGTGTATTCACTGTTGCAGTCCTGGTTTCCAACCCTCCAGCCCCCATCTCTCTCTACTTCTCTAAATGTATTACTCACCCCCTTACAGCATTTTGTTGGTGATGATTTTTCCACCATAACTTAGCTCCCTGTTTGGGGGCTGCTGACATTTGGGGCAAGAAAAACTGACGTAATGGTGTCGACTGCCTGTTTTTATACCCCTGATGACCTGACATCAGTCCTGGAGCGACAGCAACCGACGCAGAAATACTAAGTCTCTGGTATTCGGGCCAACTGAGGGCCACCTGCAGGCAGATAACCCAAGTGTGATGACTGCAACAATGAATACACTCGAACATCTACATTTATGGTAAGTGTACACAACTGTACTTTATAAAGCTACCCCCCCCCCCCTGAAATTGCTCAGGAAATTCCAACATCCATCTCACACACAATCATCAGTAGAGAGCAGGTCCTCAATGTGCTGCCTAAGGCTGAGAACATTGCATTGCTGTATCCTGGTAATATCCCAGGATGCCTCCTTAATGGCATGACAGATGTATTATTGGTCATGCTAGAATCTCTTTTTAACCATAGTGTCCAAACAGGCTTCATAACTAATGAATGGAGGACTGCAATGCTTATACTGCTGCACAAGGGCAGCCATCCACAGAAATGGCATACTACTTACCCATTAGTCTGACACACCTGCTGTGCAGGGCTGTGGAGAGGATAATCACGGATATCATAAACTATGAAACAGGTAACCTACAAACACTGGATCCCAGTCTGTTTGGATTTGTCAGGAGTAGGTCTTGCCTGCTAAACCTGGAGGAGGACTTTGAGAAGTTTACCAAAATGATGGATGAAGGCAAATCAGTTCATACTGCCTACTTCAACCTGGCCAAAGCATTTGACACAAAATCCCACTTGGGCATTAACAAGCTCACTAAATTACATATTAACCCATGCATCACCCACTGGATAGCCAGCTAACTCACTGACCGGACCCAAGAAGTTAGAACACAGGAATCTACCTTCACAAAGAGGCTGATTACTAGTGGGGTCCCCCAGAGCTCAGTGCTGAGGCTCCTACTGTTTTGCATCTACTTCTCTGAAGTCCAGGCTAACTTCAAGGGCCTCTGGTTCACCAAGTTTGCAGAAGATTGCAAATTGGGAGCAGTCATTGATTTCCCTCCAAGAGGGCTTGACATACACTTATAACTGGCACCAGAGTCATGGTCTAAAACTCACTGTTAAGAAGTGAATCATAATTTCTTTCAGCAAGAAGGCCACGCATGCTACGTACCGCATTGTTAATTCATAGGTTGGTACTAGGCTATCAGCCCTAGGGCCTATACAAGCCTAGCCATAACAATTCCCTGGCTATTTCTTAGAATACCCCTAAGAATAGATCCTGTAGTCAGGGACTCAGGAAAATGTGTAGACAGAAATTTGGCAATTGACCAACATGTTTCTTTTGTAGTGAGGAAATCATTCAATGTTCAAAAACTTATAAGTAAAGGTATGGCATGTAGGTCTAAACAAGTAATCATCCCATTGTAGTCTGCCCTCATAAGACCTATTATTGAGTTCAACACCCACTTTGGTATGCAACTTACCAAGTATATGCACCAGTTGGCACGTTCATAGAGATTTCTCTGAAAAAGAATACACAAGATAGAAAACACATCCTGTGCAGACCTTCTCACATCATTGTCCCTATACTGAGTTTCCTACAGACTGCTAAGAGGAATCCTTTGCCTACCCACAAAGTTTTCTCAAATCCAGCACTAATGGACTTGCTACACATTTGGAAAACAGCAAGCATCAAAAATATCTGATCTAGGGACCTAAACCTTGCAATCAACATACAACATGCTGGAGGGACAAGTATGTTTCTCAGAGGCTCTCTGTTTTCTGGAACAGGTTTCCCATCCATGTGACAAAGTTCTTCCCTACATTTGTTCAAACAGATCTTGGACTGGAGGATGGGGAGCTGCAAATATGCTCTGATTTGCCATCTATGTCTCTACTAGAGACAGGAAGCTCTTAATTGTTTACCTACCTAAGAATATACACCCTGTACAAAACATTTGGGAGCATTACCCATCAAATTTTATTTTAGGTGTTTGGCTAGGCTTGAAATGGTCCATTGTGTTAGTATTCTACTATGATGCTATGAAATGTAAAATCAAAAGTACGTCAGATTGAGGTAAAGCCTGACACAGAAAAAAAAAAAAAACAGTACAACTGTGAACGTGACTGGGGCCATGAAAAAGAAGCATATTAAAGTGCTTAAGAAATTAGTTGCACATGCACCAGTTGTAAAATACTAAGATATGAATAAGCCAATTGTGTTTCAGGCAAATGCCAGTCATAGTGGTGTATGAGCTTTGATTCTGTAAGACTAATTGCATCTGAGGGCCAAGCACATATACAGATTCTTAAAGAGATTTTTGTGTGGAAAAGAAGCTGTTAACAATAGTGCATGAATGTGAGAGTGTCTCAGAACAAATATGTGGTAAAGAAGAGTCCTACGTGGACAGACTTAAAGCCCTGTCAGTGTACTGTTTCCTACAAACTGCTAAGAGATGACCTGTGCCTGGTATACAAGGCATCCTCTGATCCAATACTGATGGATTTACTGCACATTAGCAAGTCAGATGTTATCAGAAATACTCGATCTAGGGATCAAAACCTTTTCTGTAACATCCGTAGAACAGTTTGAAGAGACGGGTATATCTCACAGAGAATGTTACCCCTGAACTGCTCCCTGTACTATTAATGAACAGTGACAGCACCTAAATGCCTTATCGTATGCATGGGTCTCAAGTTACCTATGTTATGATCCTAGTTGTACTTGCTAGGGGTAATAAATAATTATTGACCATAGGATGAGTAAGGCCAGTCTAAAACCAAATGGGGTAGATTAATTCAAGCACCAAAAAGGAAACCTAGACTTAAAATAGGCCGCAAGAGCAGCTAGTCTGTTTCTTACCTATGAACATATAGGTGCAGGTGAATGTTAGACCACAAACCTTGTAAAGCTTGTTGGCCTTTTTGCAAGGCACTTTTAAGAGTGCAGGTGATGTTACTTAGACTTCAGAAGTATGCTGTAGAAATGAAATCTAGACCACACAAGGAAATATTCAGTACATATATGTTGAGTAGAGTATGTACCTGAGAAAGCAATAAGAACAACTAAAGATTGTTTGAGTAATATCGGAGTGACCAGTAACAGAATGAAAAGTAAGACAGTTCTAGGTACTGTTACTTCCATAACTACAGCTGTAGGACAGTAAGTTAGAATGAGAGGATGATCTTATCAAAAACAGGAATCTCAGCCTTCATTTTTTTTTTAATGGAAAATAAGCTGTGCCTGGGTCTTGACACACTGAAATGGCAGAATAATAGTTCCAAGTCAATTGACAAAAAATGCAGATGTATGAATCACATCTTGGAGTAATAAAATGCAAAAAGTAAGAGATGTACTGGCCAGGAATGTTGACTCGGATAGAACAAGTAGTGCAGAGATGTGCCATATGCATTGCGTTCTAAAGGAAGAGATGGTGCCCTGCTGTTTTCCAAGATGTTCCTAAAGTTGTGAGGGGATAGATTTCTTCCACTTCCAAAAAGCCATGTATCTCTTATATGAGCTATTTTTCTAAGTTTCTTAAAATTAAAATCAGACTGATAAATTCAAGTGCAAAAGGGATAATTGGGAAATAGCTGCTGTCATGTGCAATAGTAGTTTTCAGTACAAAACTCACAAATTCAGATGATGGGTGCCTCAATGAAAATTGATAAAATGTCTTGTTCTCACAATTTGTAGTTTGATGGAGATGTGGACAGATCTACCCACCAAAAACAATGAAACAAAATATCTTATGAGAAAGCAGTAGCGTTATCTTAGTTTTAGAATATAGAGATATTCTATTGCTGGGATTTGGTCTTTCACCAGCTCGGCTGTTAATGAGCAGAAGTTTGAAATGTAGCTTAACTTCAGCTATATTACTACTGCATGAAAATCGAGATTAAGTCAAGAAAATTCTGGAGAGAAATCAGCAGAGGTAAAAATGCTGTTCTGATAGAAGCTGTAGAGAGTGCTACCAGATCAGCATCCTGGAGACAGTAAACATACCAAGGCCCATAGCCGGCCTTAGGCATAGGCCAACTAGGCGGCCGCCTAGGGCACCGCTTTAGTAGGGGCACTTTTCCAGTATTTATTTGGTGTAGATAGACCAGGATGGGGGCACCAGGTGGTTTGGTGAGGGGCGCTGTGAAGCCCTTTTGCCTAGGGTACCAGTTGACCTAAGGCCACTCCTGCAAGGCCATGGGGAAGTCTGCAGCCTGAAGCTCAACTAGTTCAAGATTCTTTATTGTTCATGGGGCAGTGAAAAGCTGTGCATTCATAGACATTTCTTTAGGCAAGTATAAGGAAGATGAGCAGTGAAAAGTGTCACAACCAATACCATGACACGAAAATGATGTCCCTCAGAACATTTATAGTAAAGTGGAGCATGATGGCAACTCAGGATATGAGGTTCAGTCCTGACCTTCTGCCACTGTGTGAAGTTATGCATTCTCTCCCTGTGTCACCATAGATTTTTTTTCCTGCTACCTTTGTTTCTTCTCACCTGTCCAAACATTTGGCTGAGTGCTGGTTGATTGTCTAAAGATTGTCTACAGTGTACGTGTGTGTCTGTGAGAGACTGTTTGTTGTTCTGTTGACCAAGCAAAACTCGAACCGCAACTGATTGTGAACAAATGCTCAAAACCAAAACTAACAAACTTTTTTTTTTGCTGTGGGCAAGCCCCCTTGCTAAATATATATACCAATTTTGCAATCGTACTACAGTGGAGAAAGGGCAAATTTCATGGTCTCCACTGTACTGCAGTCTTACATACATAAAACAGCCAGTATGTGTGATCAGTTGATTTTCAATCACATATACTGGCTATTTTTCCCATTTGACAAAATAAACTTTCAGCCAAAGGACTGTAAACCATATATCTGTTTGTGTATTACCTTTGTGGTCCAAGGGAGATGCACAGACATTGTTCTAAAGTCATTTCCAAGAAAAAAAACATTGCAGCAAAAACTATCTTAAATGGGAGATATGGTGTTCATACTGATAGTCCTGGTAAATATTTCCAGCTATGAAAAAGAAACCACACAGATACAAGGGCAGTTAAAATTAGAGTCTGAAAAGTTGTATTTACTAAAGTAAAACAAATGCTTATTAAATAATTGAGAGGATTTTATTTGCTGAAAAAATGCCATAGCATGCCTAATGTAGAGTTAATGTATATTTAAAATGGTTAGTCTGACAACGCATGTTGTCACATATCTTTTTTATATAAGTATATGTAAAGGAGACGTGGGGTATGTTGATTAAATGCTAATTAAGCTACACTTGTCTGCATCTCATATGGTACACATTTTTTTGGAAAGTCAGTTTGAAAAAACATCTCTGAGAGTTTCCCGCAATGACCATCTTGACAGGCGTTCATAGTTCACAGTGAGAACAGTATCTAGAGGTTGGCATTTTCATCCAGTTATGCTGTCTGCATTAAGTGCAGCCAGTCCCAGCCTAAGGCTCTGTTAAGTCATGATTACTGTCCCTCACCTGCATGAATGTGGTGGCTGCATAATCCCTCCCCTTGGAAGAGAGAACAGATCACAAGCAGCTACATTTTCTGCATCTTCTGCTACCATTGTCACAGTCATGGCTCTTGGAGCGCTCTCTGTCTCAACATTCTAATTCTGACTGTCATCACCCTAGTGTGTTAACATAAAATGGAGACCTCTTCCTCCTTGATAATTTGTTTTTATAAAGTCAGTCTATCGGTCTTTCTGCCCTTTTCTATGTCTTCATATGTAATTGTCTTTATGATGAAATTACCAGAAAAGTATTCTCTTTAACTGCAGCTGATAAATAAAGCCCTTCAGTAAATTAGAGGTATGTCTTCTGCTTGGGCTCAGAGCACAAAGTCAGTGACTGCCAGGATCCGAGTCTGACCTCTGTTTACAAACAAGGCTCACAGTCTTTTATACTCCAGCAGCACAATAAGCAGCCTTTCCAAGTGCTTATCAAAAGTTCCTGAGTTCTATTCTAAATGTTAAACGCACAAGCTAGAAAAACTCTTCAGACCAGGAGAGACATTCTGCTGATAAAAGTCAGAATTTAAGTTGTATTTAAATTACACTAAATATGAAAGTAAGTGTCCTCAAGAGCATGGTGCTCTGTTTTCAGTAGTTTCTTAAGAAGACTTTAATTCACCTACTGGTATCGTTTAGGTATTGGGTACCCCACACTAATATGCTGCCACAATTAGTTGTGGTGGATGGAACAATGTTGGCAACTTGGTGTTTCACAATTTCTTCTGTGGTTATGGTGGTGGTCGTTTGTCTGAGCTAGGTATTTGCTAATGAGTTCAAATTCACGTTTAAGGCACTTCAGCTTAAGCTTCATTATAAAAAAACAAGTAAATATACATGCATGCTAAGGATTCCCTCTTCATGGTATGAAAATAAATATTAAGCAAAATAATAGGTACAGTGTGGTAATAAAGGTCATAGGCCACTGAGAAAAGGAGGCCTTTGAGAAACTCTTGTAACTACATAAGATGTGGTACTCCCCCATCTATTGGGGAAAAAAAACTTCAGATGTGGGGTACATGACGAAAAGAACCACCACCACCACCAGATGTCTAAAAATAATTTAGGTATCTTCAAACAGACCCAAGACTGAGAAACACAGGGGGCTTAACAGGGATATTTAGGACCAGGAATTCTTCAGAGAGGACTGAAGTCATGGGGCCTGAATGCATCCACACTGGAGTTTTAAAAGTGATTACAGACTGAAATGGTAACAAGTGGAGTTTGTATAAAACTGAAAGAATGTGAAGGTAACTAAAGTGCCAGTGAGTATCCGGTCTGCAAAGTTGTACACTATTTTTATTGGTGAAGTTGTGTGATAGGAAGGGAGATCTTAAGTCATAGGTGCAAAACCACAGCCTTAGACAACACTGTCAGAGGTCAGCACTTAGTTATATCCAGACCTCTTTGCTTTGCATGTCTCATCCATATCACTTGAGACCAGTTGTGTAGTAGCTGTATTCTCATCTGGAGATTATAGGCAAGGTGGCGCTGCCTTCCTGTCAGATTCCTTTGAAAAGTTACAAGAGCCAAGGGACAGCATATTTAAGACATGCAAGAACAGTAACCCCCCCCCCCCCAGTTTGTCTTAATGACCCCTGCTTTGGATAGAGCTCAAGACTTATAAGGGCCAGCAAAACTGCCTGTCTCCTACAAATAATATTGCTAGATTTGCAACAGGCTGTACATTCAGAACCCATCACTGTACTAATTATGAACAACTAGGATGGCTAGAGTTGCCACATTTACTTCTATTTAAACAATTAACAGTTGTCTACAAAATCCTGTAATCAGCCTACTAACACTCCAATCCTTACCAACCTTATCACCCCCTACAACAACCTTAAGACCCTACGCACATCTAATAAAATATTAGTACAAATAGGTAAAACCAACAATATGGCTGGTGACTCTTTGTTCTCTAATACCGTGGGTCAAACCTGGAACTCTCTCCCCAGTGACCTGACCTCCCTTTCCTCACTAACACAATTTAAAAGCAAGCTGAAAACCTTAAATCCCATTGGTTATGTCCCTGTGTGAACCCAGACTAACTACACATTCTTTTTTCACAAAGACACCCGTCTCATTAACTGTAGACTAACTACACATTCTTTTTTCACAAAGACACCCATCTCATTAACTGTATATACTAATTGCCTATTGAAAACCATAAAGATAACTGGCCTTATATATTATTAAAATGTTTTCATCAATACCCCTAAAATGTCTTCAACATTACCTATCTATAACTAACAAATGTTATAAGTCATATGATTCTGTAAGCAGACATGTTTTGAAGTGAAAATATTTGCTTATATATTTAATGTACCGACATCTGTAAAATCTGTCCTGTATAAAATTGCTCAATTTTGTATTGTACCTGTATCTGTTAAATATTGTTATTTTTATATAAATTTGACTGTGTTTTTGAGGAGCTTTTCTCCCTGGGTCTCTGCTGAAAATAGACATACATCCAGCTGGACTAGCCCCATCAACAAATGTAAAATTAATAATAATGTAAAATAATGGTATGGTCTTGTGCTCCTATTACTTCACCTATAAACACCTGAAATGCCTAGCCATGAATCAGGGGAAGAAGAATGTGAAGCCCTGAGTTGTCTTGCTCTGGAGCCAGTTGTTAAGCATGCTATCTTGGAAGCATGCAGGCATCCTAACGTTGTTCCAGCAGTCCCCAAAAGGTGGGTGCTCTTTACAGGTCACCAGCCAAATAGAGGGAGTCCCCTCACCAAGCATTCTTGACTCATCTTGCATTTGATCTTAACAGTCCAGTGCAAGTCCTAGATACCTCAGCAGTTTGCCACTCTTCCACCAGCAGAGTTGAAAGCTTTAGACAGAAGTGGCAAGAGATTATATTCCTGTCTTTTGATACTTAGATCTCAGATGTTCATCTCGGCTATCCAGGTTTCTTATTTATGGATTGGGCATTGGGGAAGCTTGAAGACCTCCGTGCATGTGGACTTGAAGATCTTATTCAGATTTTGTAATACAGTTTCTACACTGGGCTTCCATGAGCCTTCTTGACAATTGTCTGTGCTATGCTTTGGCCAGAGTTACAGTTTTTAGCACCTGCCTATACAAGAATATGAAGATGAGGTTATCCTTCATTTAGGAAGAATTCAGAACACTGTTCTTTGTTTATTAAACAACCTTGTCAACACCTGTTGATTATTTCTTCAAGCAGAAACAGGCCTTTATTACTGTGAGACACCTTTATGGTACCTTCTGTTCCTTCTGCCTTTAAATCTTCCTGACCTTGCCTTTCCTACAAAAGGAAGAAATCTCCTCATCGTTTGTGGAAGGCTGTTAAGCATCATACATCCTGTCCTTTCCAGGCCAATTATGCTTGGAAGAAGATAGCCCACTATTCCTACCACAGCAGTTCATGTAGTGGTCTAGGTTCATCAGCAGGGGAGGTTATCTCTATGTTCATCCCACTTGGAGAAAACATTTCAAAGGACCAGAGGATTCTAGAGTTGGTCACTATCAGCCACATTTTAGATTTCATTCGAACTTCATCTTGGAAGAACCTGATGAGAGACCATTTGGGATATTCTGGACAACCAGCTGCAGGGACCACAGTGTCTTAGACATGATCACTTTCAAACATGGGCCTCGTCCCAGAAAACACTCTGATAAATGACTGTTCTGTCTTACCAGAGCTCTGTGATCAAGTCTCAACTCTACTGTTGAATGACGCTGCAGATTCTGCCTTGTACAGGTGCTGAAGTTTTTCTCTTGCATCTTCCTTGTCCTGAAGAGGCAGACAAGTCAGTTTCTGTTCCAGACTGAACCTTAGTGACTTCAGGTGTCACATGTAGTAGATCCCATTCAAAATGACAGATTATGGTGAAGTCATTCATCTGCTGCTGGTATCACTGAAAATTATTTATGCCTTTTGCCTGACTGGCACATTGGTCCACACAGAACGCTGTTTTTTTTCTTGATGGCTGAGGTCTTTGCAGGAGAAGGACCTCCATATGCTCCCCTGGTTGGATAACTAATGTCTAACAGCCCAATCCAAAGTCTCAATAGAATTGTCCTTTGAGTGTGTGCTTCCATGGCTGTGGTCTCTGGCAGCAAACTGTAGTTTCAGGCAAATTCTTAGAAAACATCCTTGATAGATGCAGCACTGGATGCTACTTAATGTCACTCATTTTTGCAGTTGGAAAGGACCCTAAAAGATATGTCCTTGAGGTGTGTGAGGACAACATGCATAGTTGAGGCTCAGACTTTTCTACACCTTGTGAGCCTATTGTATGCCATGATTTGTGTAGAATTGTATGTAGTCTTGAGAATATAATTTATTGCAGTGATCTGGGAGGCGTCAGAGGCTGCAGGGTGTATTTATATGCTTACAGATATTTTCATGGTATCTGAGTCCATGATTACTAGGATCTAGAGTGGGAACAATTCCCACAGAACTCCTGGTGATCCTCCCATCCCTGCAGACAAAGTTATCACTTGCAGTAGTAATGGTTCTTTGCTTTCTGGTTAGGTACTCCACATCATCTAAATGGCACTATGGGCAGTCTTCCTGGTGATGAGTACCATGGAGACAGAGCTGTTTCTGGGGCCCCTTCTCACCATTTTCAAAGAAATTGTTCAAGTGACAAGCAGGAGGAAGCATGGTCTTGTATCCTGTTAAGAAAAGAGATAAATATCTGAATGTTTGTATACCACAGAATGTAAGGGTGGAACTTGTGGATTCTGATCCAAGAAAACCAGAAGTGGATGCGCTCTGGAGATCAGCCTGTTTGCCATTTGTGACAACAAGGTTCTCTCCTTATTCTGCTCAGTGCAGCATGACAAGGTGGAGGTAATAGTGGGTGCATTCTCTCCTCCATTACATGGGGGATATTCTGTATGCTTTCTTACTGTTCCTCATCTGATGTCAATGCCTCATAGCAAGGTTAGTAAAGGAAGGCTAAAACTCATTCTTATCAGCAAGACCCTCTCCCCAAAGTAGTGAAGGGCATGCTTTCTACAGGAAACTCTTCCAACTTAGGTAAGAATACTTCTACAGTTGAGGAGACAAGCCAGGCCTACCCAAGGGCCTGCCTTATGATGCAAACCCTTTGATTTCCTGGGTTTTTCTAGACAAGGTCTCAGAGCTTATTACAGCTGCTAGGAAGCTTTCCACTTAACAGGCCTTAGCCTCTATGTGAAAACAGTTTTTTTCAAACTGAGTGGAGACGTATACTGTACCTCCCTTGTTAGTTAGTGTACATGTAATTCTTAATCCTAATCGTACAACTTCCTGAGTTAGCTATCAGCTACTCCATGATTATGGTGCATGACAGCCATTTCTGTCCCATCATTACCTTATCGAGGACAGAAATAGAAATATAGCCCAGTGTTAGCTGCAGAGTTATTCCTTAAAAGGGTGCTGCTCCTTTGATCTCTGAAGAACCTTTCCCACTGTGTGCTCTGGGCGTCACAATGGACAGGCTTTCCCATCCACTTGAGGTCACTGACTGACATTAGTTTCTAGAAACGCTGCTCCTGATAGCCATCATTTTTGCTTGCAGTATCTTGGAGCTTCAAGGACCTCAGCTGTCTTTTTAAAAACTGCATCATGTCTTTCACAGTTTCCCGTGACTCTCTGTACTGGAAATTGTTGTATGTGGAAAGGAAGGAAGAAAATGTAAGTAATCCATTTTTCTTCCAGTTTGCGAGTCCTGTGTTTTATGAGAGATCATGATATCACAGAAAATATTTTCCCATCTTTTGGAAGATTTGCTTGGTTGCTAGTGTGTGCAACTTTTGCCTGTGATCTCAAGTTTTCACAGATGACCCATGTTTAATGTAATACATGTATCATATAATCTGCAGAATTATTTTGGCTGGGGAAATACTAGATCTTAATATGAGTTAATGAGTATATATGATAACTAAACTGTCACACTAATTTAATAACTGATGTCTCTAAAATGACTGCAGATACTGCTATCCAGGATATCATCTACTTTCAGGTGCACTTGCTCATCTTGTAGCAGCGGGTCTATGCATAAGGGATTGTGCCTCAGTTTCATGCCATTACTTTTGACCCCTTCTCAGAATCAGGGTCTTTTTTTCATTTCCCATTTTTTCTTTCTTTTTTTAATTGTTTTCCTGTGTTTGCTATGCTATATGTTATAGTTACAAGTTACTTGTTCATTACATTCTCAGAGCCAGCGTCTGTGGTGCCCAGCCTTCCTCCTTCCATCTTTATCATATCAACTCTGGTCACATTGATATCTTCTTATTTTACTGGCCCTTTTCCTATATTTGCTCACCTCCCATCTCGTCATTTTGAATATCCTTACTGGCCATTTTCTAGGTAATTTGTAATTCCTAAGTCCTACACACCAATCTTGTCCACCTCCTTTATTTTCTGCACTGGTCACACTTTAACTCATACTCACCTCATTCATCTACCTTTTCTTTCCATAAAGTCCATTGAAAGTGATATTATTTGACCCCATACTAATTTAATGTTGTTTTTGTTGTGTCAGGTCTCCATTAAGACTAGCTATTCACTAGTTCTAACTGTTGTCTCTTACTCCAATACTTGTTCAGTTTGCTTATGGTGTCCTCATGCATGTGTTAAGTTTGTATTTGTTGCATGTGCTATTTAAGTGGTAATCCACAACTGTGCATCGGTATATCAGGATTTACCCATGGTGGTTGTGGCTTGATCATGAGGGCAAAGCCCAAGTGATTAAACAAAGCCACCCTTGGGTAAATCCTCATATACCCACAAACAGGAGTGGATTGTTACTATTATACAATGATATTATTTAGGAAAGAAATTGCTTAACTTTTTTAAATAACTTCTTTGGATAAGGACTCTGTATGTTCCTTCACGTTCTTCCTCATTTACTGATGTACTGCTCTTGCATATGGGGCTTACTTTCCTATGCTTGTGCAATGGAGGAGAAACAAAGGAGAAAAGAGAATTTTTGTTGCTGTTTTTTTGTTTGATTTTTTTTTTTTATACTACCAAATTTTACAAAGGATGATGCAGAAATATAACAAAAATCAGGTCTGTTTCTAATTCTTTAGTTTTGTAGAATGTACCAGATTTTTCTTGTATTTTGCTCTCGCCTCTAAGCATATGCCAATAGAAATCCTGGGTGCTCAGTGGTACTTAAGCGGCTTGACTATTTTCGGTTGTTGGTATATGCTCGATTTAGAACAGGCATGCTGGCTGGGCTGTCCAATCAGCGTGCTCATTTTTGAATAGCAATGAGCCACTATTGTATATCCAAAATGAACAAAACTAGCAGAAAGTGTGCAATGAAAGTAAATATAAGGAATAAGAAGCTAACCAATGCTTTGTTGAAACGCACTTTACAACATCAACAAACTTTATAGATGTGTTCTCTGAACAGAAGGCATGAACTTGTGAATAATTATGAATTTAAATGTATTATGAATCTGGGGAAGGGTCTTTTCTATCCAGATTTAAATTATGCTTCCTGATTATAAATACAGCTTTGTGCTTTATTCTGCTAGTTTCATTGTACTATGAATTAATTTCATAAAATAGTATATGGTTTTGGTAATAGTCACTTTAAAAGAGATTGTTGCCATGCCACATGATTTGATTGTGAAGCTTTTTAAAATGAAGTGTTTGCATTGTAAAATACATTACAATTGAAGCTTTTTAGTGCAACCTATCTTACATTCTGAGTTTGTTCAATAAATAAGTATTGTTTTCTTTGTCTAGTTTGTAGTCTTTGTATTGGCTGCATTATCTCTCTCCACAGTAGAAAGATTTTGCGTTCACATGCAGATGTTTTTAGAATTCTTTTTATTGTGTGTACTGTCGACTTGTATCTGTGTTCATTCTTCCAGTTGCACACTCCAGTGCTGTTCTCATTTTTATTTGTGTCAGATATGAAGTACCAAAGAATAATGTGCTATTGACACTGCGTAAATGTTGTACCTATGAATTCCGTTGCTTGTGGTTAGTTGCTAATGCCCCGTGTACCTGTCTTCATTTTCATAGCAATTTTTTTTCTTCTGTGTACATACTAATTTTTGACTCTCTGGTAAGTATGCTTAAAGTCTGCATGTTTTGTTACGAAGTCTTGCTTGTCTGTAACATTTTGTTCTGGGCCTCCACCATGAATAGCATATACCAATTACACTAGCGAATAGAATCAGTTAGAAAATTATCTTCCACCCTTCCCTGTACACCTTTCCTTCAAAGTGCTACTGTCTTGGCTGGCCTAGTTTGTTCTTGGCATTGTTAGGAAATAAAGAGCAGTGACCAGCCTACTTCTCTTCAGTGTTGGCGGAGAAATTCACAGGACCTATGGAAGAAACTTCCTCTGAGAATAAGCAAAACTGCAATATCAGCTTTAACATTGTTTGGAGATTAACAGTATGACATTTGTGATGGGCATAAGCTCAGACAATTACATAAGTCACGCCATCAGTTAGAGCCAGTGCAAACAGTCCCACAAGCATTTGGTTGGGATGGGTAGCTTACCCAGGAAAAGTCTCACTCTTGCAGTGTGGTAACACACTTGCTGTACTGCCCCTTTACTCATTGCCCTTGTGGTCAATGAAAGGGCTAAGTTAGGATTATTTCAACCTGAATGTTATCAGTTTGTTGGCAGTGCTTAAGAAAGAAAGTGATTTGTTAAAAAGTATACTTCCCCCTTGTTATTCACTCAAAGCCTTACACTCACTCAGCCTTCATCTTAACAGCACTGTTATACTACTCTGTCCTCTGTGGTTCATGTTTCTCTTACAACTGTATTAGTTTATTTTTTTAAGAAAATTATTAATTTAACATATTTACAATCTATACACAGAAAAAAAGAAATTCAGCATCACATACTGTTATGCAATGTTAGGAATACATTGAATCAACAAGGTAATATTATACAGTTAACACATTGAGTCTTGATATTTCAATAGTAACATTTCAAGGCCATCCCAACCACTAAAAGTCTTAGTATACTTTATCGATCTTATTCTGATCACTTCTTTTTCAGTTTTATGTAGTATTGCTGTTAAGTTTAAAAATTCTTTGAATGTAGGAACTGAGTTTGATTTCGTATTTTTTTTGTAACACCTTTTCTAGCTACTGCCAGTAAACTTCAGAAGATTTTTTGTTGTTTGGCTTTTACAGGTAAAGGAAGTGGAACATTCATTAGTATTATTGATCTTGTTAAAGAACAATTATCAGTCCTAACTCCTCAAAAAACATGCTTACCTCTTCTCAATATACACTTAATTTTCCACAATCAATAAATGTGTCCAGTCAGGTTTTACATCTTTACTACATCTCCAACAAACTGAAGAAGTCATTTTAATAAACTTAGAGATTTTATAGGGAGTAAGAAACATTGTGTATACATTTCCACATAAAACCTTTCCAGTATAAACTTGAAGTTGGACTAACTGATTTAAGCAACAAAGTTTTATTCTTAGTGTGACATCCCTCCTCTGTGCCAGTGATCAAGGGGTCTCAAGCCTCACCATGGACACTGGTGAGGGATGTTCACTTTGAACAAAGATGGATACACACAGCATTTCCAAATGCAGCTGTCTGCACTAAGCACAATTTCCCTTAAGAGCACACAGGGAACACACACCCATTCTGGGGCTGGGTTTCCTTCTCTCTACCAGGCCCCAAATAAGACCCCACACTGACCAAAGCAGTAGAGTTGAGTCTTCAACTGAGTGTACCAAACCAAGTCCTCCACCCTCTCTGTGAAACCAGTGTTGTGTGTCCCTGCTCCAAGTAGCTAACACACACACACACACACACACACACACACACACACACACACACACACACACACACACACACACACACCTGGGAAAGGCTGGCACAGATTTACCAGTTAATGCCCCCTCTGCCCAGACTACAAGGTAAATACTGCCATCAGAACACTCCAAAGCCAGCTACTCCAAGGCTTTTGCAAGGGTACCCAATTATAATGAGTAAAATTAATACCAATACAAATGGTAGTGTTCGACCAAAGTGGCAGTCTTTCAGGTGCGGCCACAGTGTCACCAAATAAATATAAGTACTCTCAAAGGTTAAAATATTCTTTAAAAGACCAACCACAATGAAAAGTTTAAATATATTTAATAATTAATAAAAGAACATGAAAATACTAAGTATCTATTTACAATAAACACCAGAGTTGTAGTCAGAGGAAATATTAAATACAACACAGACGGATAGATTCACACAGATACAGAAAAACAGTACTTGACTAATCTCACTATATTTTCCTGACTGATCTAAAGAATTACTATTCCCTGGTTACTTACTAGAGCAAGACAAAATTAAGTGGGTGAGTGATTCTTCTTTGTGAGGTTTCAAAAACAGGCTGCCCTGAGACTTCTGTGTGATCATATTAAAACATCATTTCAGTGCTGGATTACAGAATGACATCACATACATCTGGTCACTTGACTTTGGGTGCCCACACTACACCCTTTACTAGAAACTTAACCAGAATCTAGCACATATGTGTCATAATACACACACACAGAGCTTTGCTAATATGCTCCAGACCAGAAGTGTATCCCTCACTGGTAAGATCAGACCATAAACTAATCTCACTGGATATTCACATCCCGACCCCACCTCCTGCCCAGAAAACCACAGTGAAAAACTTCTCTAAAGCAAATTTCACACTCCTCAAAACTGAGGTGGAATCCTTCAAAGCTCCTGGGCCTGTGGAAAATACGGCCCAGACCGCAGAATCCTTTATAAATGCATTCTATGAACACCTTCAGGAATGCATGGATCATGCAATCCCAAATAAAACAAAGACCCAATCCTCCAAAGGCAGACATCCTGTCTGGTGGACCCCAGCCATAAACAAACTATACAATAGAAGGAGGAAGCTACTAAATGATAGAGCAAAATCCCAAAAAGGGAAGGCATCTCTGATCAGTATTAGCAAAAAACTACGGGCACTCATAAAATCGTCTAAGGCCAGCTTCGAGAGAAGAATTGCACAGGACACTAAGGATAATCACAAGGCTTTCTTTAGTTATGTTAGGAACCTGGGTGGGAATTCCCAGATATGCTCAGAATTAGTCCAAAATGACAAAAATACACTGAACCCACAGACATTGCCAACATCCTAGCTGACAGGTTCAGTGCAAACCCCTCCCCACCAAAAGGGCAAATATCTATCCCAGCAGAGTGCTGCCCCCTTGACATCTCAGATGCTCAGGTAAGAGCCGCCCTCTCCAAAGCAAAAACACAGCATCAATGGGACCAGACGGTGTCCCGGGCTGCGTCCTACATGAACTCCAAGAAGAGCTAAACCCAAACATAAAACTACTGTTCAATCTCAGCCTTACTACAGGATATGTACCCAAAGAGTGGCGTACAGCAACAGTGGTCCCTCTCCACAAAGGTGGTGCCTCAACGGATCCTGGAAACTATCGCCCCATAAGCCTGACTAGCTTGGTCTGCAAAGCTATGGAAAGGATCATCATGGACCTCATAAATAAAGATATTGAGGACCTACAGACACTGGATCCTACCCAGTTCGGCTTTGTTAAGGGCAGATCCTGCCTCTTAAACCTGGTTGATTTCTTTGAAACAGTCACCAAGGCCATTGATGAGGGGAAGGTGGTCCACACAGCCTACCTGGACCTCGCAAAAGCCTTCGATACAATACCCCACTCGGGCATTATAGATAAGCTCACCAGTTTAAATATAAACCCTTATGTCACTGGATGATTTGCAAACTGGCTCAAGGACAGAACCCACATGGTTAGAATTGCTGGAGCCATGTCAGACTCCAAACCAGTTACAAGTGGTGTCCCACAAGGCTCAGTCCTAGGACCTCTCTTGTTCGGTATATATTTCTCGGAGGTACAGGCCAACATGGAAGGACTGTGGCTGACCAAGTTCGCAGATGACTGCAAACTGGGCGCCATAATCGACTCTCCAGCCAACACAAGCATCCTCCAAAAGGGCCTCATAGAAACAGACAACTGGTGCCAGAGCCATGGCCTCAAGCTAAACGCTAAAAAGTGTATAGTCATCCCTTTTGGCAAAAACAAAGTGTCCACAAATTACCACATAGGTGGTAATCCATTAAGTACAGAAGAAGTAATTAGGGACCTGGGGACCCAAGTTGATAGCAGTCTCTCATTTGACAACCACGTGGCCAAAGTGGTTAGAAAAACATTTTATATAGCCCACCTAATCATGAAGGGATTCACATCTAGATCAGGGGAGGTCATCGTGCCTCTTTACTTATCCCTCATCAGGCCCATAATTGAGTACAATGCCCCTTTTGGGATGTACATTACCAGACACCTGCAGCAACTAGAAAGACCCCAAAAGTACCTCACCAAGAGGATCAAAGGGCTCAAACAGATGCCATATGCTGCCCGGTTAAAGAAACTCCAGCTCTACTCAGTGGCATACCGCCTGTTCAGGGGCGATCTGTGCCTGACGTATAAAGCCATGTCCAACCCGGAATTAATGGACATGCTGAACCTCAGACAATCCAAATCCCATCGAGCTACGCGCTCGAGAGACTTGAACCTCAGCACTGAAATAAATAGGACATGCTGGAGGGACAGATTCATAACCCAGAGGCTCCCTTCACTCTGGAATAAAATCCCAGTCTAGGTTATGCAGAGTCCCTCATTGACTCTCTTCAAGAGGAATCTTGATGAGTGGATGGGAGATCGTAGGTTTAACCCGGGTATCACTTCTGTGTCACTGTTAGACAGAGGCACAGTATACTAACCTCGAAAAAGGGCATAGCAAAATTAATTTAAAATGGGTGGCGAAAGCCAAACACATTCTGGCTAGGCTTATAAATGCCCTAGGGCAGATAGCCTAGTATGAACCTATGAACCTGTGTGTTACAGCATCTGGAAGCTATAAAACTATTTCAAAAACTTCCACCCTTCCAAGGTAGCAATTAGTTCACCCCTAAGGACAATACAGTAAGATTCCTAGTCCTGGTTTTCACAGACATGTTGTCTCTGGCTGCAATCAGACCTTTAAGATACCATCTTTATGGCCTAAACCAGGTAATTTAATTTCTGACTATTTTTCAAAATTAATAGATAATTAAATAATTTTGTAATGTATTATTTCCACTATATTGATAATTTTACTTTTGTTTGTCAAGGTGATGAAGAACAGATCTCTGATTTTGTTAGAGATCTGGGGAAAACAGATTTGGTCTGTCTTTTGATGAACCAAAGTGGGGGAATAATATTGTATATTTGGATGTAAAACTTAAAGGGGTGTGACCGTGGAGAAGTTCTAACTTCCATACATAGAAAGTTTGAAGACGATGGTCAATTTTTGCATGATACGAGCTGTCACCCCCCCCAAACACACACTTGTCGTCATTACCTTATGGTGATTTTTTACAGTTGAGAAGATTATATAATAGTGAATTAGATTTTTGGAAAGAAATTAGGTGTACTGCTGAAATGTTTCTCTCTAGGTGGTATGACAGGTCTATTATAGAGAATGCCTTACTTCGAGTTAACGGAGAAACTGTTAATAATGTGGCTACTAAACTAGCAGTTCATGCTATGAGAAAAACAGAAAAAATAGAAATTGTAATATATATCTTCCCTTACTAGACAATGTCTTTTTTCTACTTAGACTGTATTTAGTGTGAAACTGCTAGAATTGGCTAAATATTATTGGAATTTTTTGTTGCAGCATCGTGATTTTTCAACCATTTATGTTCTCTTCCTTATATATCTTCTAAAAGAGGCAGGAATTTAAAAGATATGTTAGTGCACAGTATTTTGCAGGTACTGAATAAGTATTCCTATAGGACCTTTGCTACTGTAGGTATCTTCCCCTGTGGGTGGCTGTTTGAGTTGTATATATATAATTTTTTTTTTTTTTTTTTTTTAAGATCAGTAGTGTTAGGTTTCTACCTACTGATAGATGTACTTTGTAATACAGAAGGACTGATATACATACTTAAACACTCTTTTTTAATTTCTCCAAATCTTCTGGGTTTCTAATACCATGACGGGAATGGACCTCATTCCTAAGTTACAGTACGATTAAAGTTCATGAAATTAGTATTGTTTCAGTCTTTTATGTCAGCCAAAAGTGCTCTTCACAGCACCCACAATGTGTCCAGTAATGACTCCTTCTGCAGCTCATACGGAGTTACATGGATTGATAACATATCTAAGTACGATTGTAGATTCTTTTTTATAACATCCATTGCTCCTACTACTATTGGAACTGAGTATCTTCCTCCACACTGCTCTTGTTTCTGCTTGCAGATCCTGATATTTTATGACTTTGTGTCTCTCTGTGTGCAAGACACTGTAGTTACTGGATGTGGCGATTTCAGTAATCAGTGCTACTCTTGTCTTTTCTTGGGCCACTATATCTGGTTTTCTAGCATCTGTCTTTTGAACTGTTGGTAATGGATGATCCCATGTGATATAAACTTCATCATTTTCTGTGATGCTTTGTGGCTCATGTTTCCAGTGTTTTTCAGCCACTTCAGTGCCATAATGTTTGCACAATCCCCAGTGCAACAATCTTGCCACATTATTATGCTTTCAGTATACAGTCCTTCTGCCATTAGTATGTCGCAACCAGCAACAAGATGTGCAGCGGTTTTCAGTTCTGTTTTACAAAACCTACATTCGTCTGTTTCTCCCACATGTTCAATGGACTTTGTAAACCAATGTGTACGTAGCCCACTATCTTGGGCTGCCATTGTTAACCTTTCATCTTTTGATTTGAATTCACCTCTCCTCAACCATTCCTGCATTCGTTCCTGATCAAAATGAGGTTCTTCCAGAAGTTTTCTGTACTTGCAACTATATTTATGCTTTTTCCACCTTTCTCTCCTTCTCTTTATATTCTTTCTTTTATTTTTTGGCACATTCAGTTGCTGCCTGATTTTTATCCACTTATGGTTTGACTTGCATTCCTGCTTGACGCCAATATGCTTCTGCTAAATTAAGCAGAGAAGTTATCTTAGATTTATTCTCCTCGTGTTTCAACACTTTCACTACATTTGGGTCTTGAAGTCAGCAGATGTGTGCAGTCCCACAATTGCTGATATATGCAAGTAATCGATTTCTAAGAGGCCCCTCCCTCTTTCGGAACATTGAATATATAATCTTGGTATACACTGATTTTTATAAATCATTTGGTGAGCATGAAGCATCCTTCTTTTCCTATCTAATCTGTCCAACACAGTTTTGGTGACAGTCAGTCACTCCAAAACTGTAAATTAGGACAGGAAGAGCAAATTGGTTTATAGCTTGGATTTTGTTCCTAGATGTCAATGCTGTTTTCAGGATTAATTTAAGTCTTCTGAAATATTCCTTACCAACTTTTATTCACATTTGTTCATGTTTTATTGTTGATCCTTTATCTATTCCCAAGAATTTATGCACTCCCTCTTGCTCAAGTTCTTTTATATCACATTCTTGTCCCAAACTGATTTCCTGGCGTTGCAGTTTTCCTGCTTTAAAGGTTGTTTTTGCACATTTATCAAGACCAAATGACATTTCTTATATCATCTGAAAAGATTTTGACAACTTGCAGTTGTGCTTTCAGATGTTCGTGTTTCACTGTTGCAGTCATTACACTTGGGTTATCCTGCTGGCAGGCTACCCGCAGTCAGCCTGAATTCCAAAGTCCTGGTCCGGCGTCGGTTGCTGTTGCCTCTTCCCTGACATCAGTGCGCCAGGGGTATAAAAGATGCAGCCGATGTCGTTTTCTTCAGTCTTTCTTGCTGTGTGGTGCCCGAAGCAAAAGCAGTTCGCAAGTGCCGGTCGGCCGACTCCTGAGATTTTCAAAATTGAATTTCAGATCCGAAGTCTTCAATAAAGCTAAGTACCCCATTGGGGAAACTTTTTTCTTGCTCTAGACTGATGTCAGAAAAAGTTAACAATTGTATTTCTTGTGGGAAGCAAATACCTCATAAGGATTTTCACTCTTACTGTATTCCTTGCCTAGGCCCTTACCACGAAGTTGCTAGTTGTTGGTTTTGTGATAGATTTAACCAATGCACTATTAAGCGTCGGTACGATTTTGCTTTCCATTATTTTGGCAGAAGGTTTAATTATATAATGCCGTTGGAACAACCGACGACCAGAATTCATACAAAACGCAAGGATAAAGACAAGGAAAAGCATCCGAGGTCCAAAACCGACGACAAAGCCTCTTCTAGGCCAGTCGCCGGTTTGCCGGTGCTCATTGAGGCACATTCGCAGCCCCTGACTCCTGCTACCTCAGAGCCACAGGCTGCCTCTGACTCCCACGTGGAGACAACTAGGCCTCGGATACTCAAGGTATTGGCCCTTCGGAAATTCATCCCTCAGATGGGTCCGGATCTGCTGAGCAGGCATCGGCTTCTGAGGGTGTCTTCAGAGCTACACAACTTTATATAAAGCCTACTTCAGCATCAAAGACAAAGTTTAAAACAGTTTTAAAGACAAGGAAACAAGTACAGCATTCTCCAGGACAGACTTCTATGACTAAGAAACAGATGCTCAAAATGGCCGAAGACCTAAATACTTTGATCAGGGGTTCCCATCCCCCTCCTGATAAGAGGCCTAGGCAAGACACTGAATATGATTCCTCTGATCAGGTTTCCATTTCCTCTGATTCCTTTTCAGAACAGGGATATTCTATTCCTTCCTATGAGGATTCTGATGCTGAAGATTCCATTCCTTCAGCTTCTCCTCCGGAGGACTACTCATTTGGGGAAACCCTGCATACCATGAGAGAGCATTTCCACTGGGAGAGCCAAGATTATTCAGATTCTAAGAAAAGGCTCAGGGACTTTCTTTTACTACCTCAGCACAGACCTCTTGCAATTCCCCCTGTTCTAGACATAGTAGATGTGTTTTCAGAGTCCGGCCTGTATCCCGACTCTCTACCTCCTGCACCTGTTAAGCCAGACAGATACTACAGGGTCCCAGATTCTCATAACCTTCTATATAAAAACCCTGCTACTGACCCAGAAACTATTTCTCAGGGTCCCAAGGGGGTCAAGGCTGCTACTGCAAAAAACCCTGTCCCCTCAGATAGAGATTCAAGGGCAATGAACAGATGGGGGGAAAAAGTTTACACTTCTGCTACCTTGGCTGTTAGGGCTTTAAATTGTCAGTTTCATATGCTTAAATATCAGCAATACTTAATGTCTCTGCTAAAACAGAAAATGTTGGCAAATTCTGAATATTCTGAGAACAAAGAAATGCAGGATATATTGCATACAGCTGAACAAGTGGGAAAGCATACTTTGCAATGTGGATGTGATTCACTGGAGGCCTCTTGCAGGGGCACTGTAACAGGTTCTGCCATTAGAAGGCGTGCTTGGTTAAAGGAACAGACTCTGCCTGATTATGTTAAAGCAAAATTATTGGATGCTCCATTACAGCATGATACTTTGTTTGGTGTTAAGGCAGAAGAGGTGTTGAAGAAAATGGAGGATAAAGCTAAATCTATACAGACAGTAAAGGATTTCTTACAGGTACAGCCACCCAGATTTATCAGGAACTGGCCTTCTAAGATTTGGTCCTTTCCCTTGTCAGACAGGCCACAGAGAGGCAGATACAGGTGCCCTCGAGGCTGGCAACAGCCCCAGGGCTCATACAGGCCCAAACAATGGGGTGCTTCTACCTCCAAAAGTGGAGAAGACAAATCACAACCATTTAGGAAACAGTTCCAATGACTCCCCTCTGCCAATGCCAAGCATTTCTCTTTTGGTAGCACCCTTAGGGGGAAAGCTAGCACTTTTTTCACAAAATTGGCACATGATCACCCAGGACAAATGGGTCTTAAATGTAGTCTCTCAGGGCTACAGGTTCCACTTTCACACCCTTCCAAAGGCAAAAGGTATGCCAGACCTGCCACACAATCAATGGGCAGAAGCACAAAAACAAGTTTCATCTCTCATGGACATGAGGGCTATTCAGCCAGTGCCACAACAAGAGCAGGGACAAGGATTTTACTCAAGACTTTTCTTAGTACCAAGAAAGGACAAAGCATGGAGACCAATTCTGGACCTGTCTATTCTAAATACTTTTCTGGACGTTCCGAAATTCAAAATGTTGACTCTGCAGCAGCTTCTGCCCATGCTGGGCAAGAAGGCTTGGCTTGTAACTTTGGACCTCAAAGAGGCATACCTGCATGTCCCAATCAGGCAATCTTGCAGAAGATGCCTCAGATTCATAGCTGGCTCAATGCATTACCAATTCTCTGCACTGCCCTTTGGCTTATCTACTACATCCAGGGTTTTCACAAAATGCCTGACACCAGTAATTGCATTTTGCAGACAGAGAGGAATTCAAATATATCCCTACTTGGACGACTGCCTTATTCAAGCAGAGACCAAAGACATTCTATTAAAACATCTGGCATTTGTAAAAAGATTACTAATTTGCCTAGGGTACACAGTAAACGAAAAAAAATCAAAAGTAGTGCCCTCTCCAAGAGGTAATATTCCTGAGTGCAAGCTTAAGTACAACTGCCCAGATGGCTTATCTCACGCCAGACAAACAAAGGCAATTGACTTCTTACTTTGAAAGCATGGCAACAAAGACCCAGTTATCTGCAAGAAAAATTCTGCAGTCTCTGGGCTACATGGCATCCTGCATTCTGCTAATTCCATATGCAAGACTGCATATGAGGAAACTACAATGGTATCTAAAAAGTGTTTGGACTCAACATTGCCACAGCCTGGAATCATTCATTTCACTCATTCCCTGCCTGCAACAGGAGTTTCGATTGTGGGCGCAGGCCTGTCACCACAACAAGGGACAGCCATTCACTTTACCCACAGCCAGGCAAACACTAACAACAGATGCATCAGATTATGCCTGGGGGGCCCACATGGCAGGAAAATGTATTCAGGGCACATGGCCCACAAGTCAAAGGCATCTTCACATCAATCAAAAGAGATGCTAGCTGTACAAAATGCCCTGACAGCCTTCAAGGACCTACTTCATTCAGGACAGCTGCTGATAAAGACGGACAACACCACAGTTATGTGGTACATAAACAAGCAGGGGGACACACATTCCTACCCCCTCTGCAGACAAGCCATGATTTTGTGGAACACAGCATTGACTTGCCAAGTACACCTGCAAGCACAATTCCTGCTAGGAAAAACAAATGCTCTGGCAGACAAACTAAGCAGAAACCTCATGGATCCTCACGAGTGGAAACTAGATCCACAAATCTTCAACATGATAACAAGGAAATGGGGATGCCCAAACATAGATCTCTTTGCCTCCCCTTACAACTGCCAACTTCAGAGATTCTGCACAAGGACTTATCACAAACAGGCATGGAAAGTGGATGCTTTGTCGTTCAGCTGGAACAACCTTACAGTATATGCCTTTCCTCCCCAAGGTACTCCTAAAGGGCAGACAAGAGAAGCCACAAATGATTTTGATTGCCCCGGACTGGCCACGCCAACACTGGTACCCAATCCTAAGGAGCTTGTCCCAAGGCCCAGCCTGGACATTGCCTCAAATTCCTCTTTTACTGACCCAACAAAACAATCAGATCCTGCACAGCCAACTCAGAACCCTAAATCTAACTGCATGGCGGATACTGTGACCATTCTGAATACACCTCTCTCTAAAGCGGTTATGGATATTATTTTGGAGGCCAGGAGGCCCAGCACCAGAAAATCTTATGCAGAAAAATCGAAGAGATTCTGTGCTTGGAACCAGGCACACGGATTTGACACGCTTGTTCCAAATATTCCTCAGATTTTACAATATCTAACTGAGATGCTGGACAAAGGCCTATCCTTCTCATCAATTAAGATTCACGCCTCTGCCATTTCAGCTCATTATGATATGGACCCACCTATTTTTTCACATCCATTGCTTAGGCAGTACCTCAGGGGGGCCAAAAACATAAGACCTCCAAGGCGAGCACCAATACCTGCATGGGACCTCAATTTTGTCTTGGAAAAACAAACACTGCCTCTTTTTGAGCCAGCCAATACAGCCGAGATAAAATTCTTATCATGGAAAACAGCTCTGCTCCTAGCAATAACTTCAGCAAGAAGAGTCTCAGAGTTACAGGCATTAATGGCTGTGGAACCTTTTATTATCTTCCATCAGGACAGGGTGTCTCTAAGGACAAACCCAACATTTATGCCTAAGGTAGTGTCCAGTGTGGCTCTTAACCAAACCATTCATTTGCCTACCTTTTACCGAAACCCGCAGAATAAAGGGGAGAGACTTCTGCATTCTTTGGACATACACAGGCAGCTACACTTCTACTTGGGCAAAACTAAAGCTTTCAGAAAGACTGAGCAACTTTTAGTGGCATATGCTGCAGGATCACAAGGAAAAGCTCTCTCAAAGCAGACTATTTCAAAATGGATAGGACACTGCATTCATTTCTGCTATTCACAACATGGCAAATCAGTACCTAAGGACATTAGACCACATTCTACCAGAGCAGCAGCCACCTCAGCAGCCTTCTTCAGAGGAGTACCAACCAAGGATATTTTGGAGGCCGCAATTTGGACTTAAGTGCACACTTTTACTAAGCACTACCACTTACCTCTTTACTCTAAATCCAGAGCAGGCTTTGCCACTGCAGTTCTGCAGGGCCTTATAGCCACCCCTAATTCTATTTAGACCCAGCTGCCCAACCTCAGCTTTGGGATTCAATCCAAGTGTAATGACTGCAACAGTGAAACACGATGAACATAGTACAGTTGTGTACCTACCATAAATGTAGATGTTCGAGTGTATTCACTGTTGCAGTCCAGGTTACCCACCCACCATCCCCCTTTCTTTGCTAGGACTTATCTGTACTTCTCTATTCTATACAACCTATGTGGTGTATTTGCTTGTAGATGAAGGTATTGTTTATTTTAGTGCATGCTTTTATAAGCAATTTTTTTTAGCCTACCCTTTTGGGGGCAAGACAAACTAAAAAAATGGCGTCGTCTGCATCTTTTATATACCCCTGGCGCACTGACGTCAGGGAAGAGGCGACAGGAACCGATGCCGGACCAGGACTTTGGAATTCAGGCCGACTGCGGGTAGCCTGCCAGCAGGATAACCCAAGTGTAATGACTGCAACAGTGAATACACTCGAACATCTACATTTATGGTAGGTACACAACTGTACTTTCCTCATCTGATGAGCTGTACAGTTTTAAGTCATCGACAAAGAGAAAATGGGAAGTCTTTACACTTTGTTGTTTTCTAGGAGCCAAATTATAGCCATGGCCTAAGCTGTTAAGTAAACGGCTTAATGGGTTAAGGACAAGGCAGAATAGCAAACGTGACAGTGTCACCCTGGACTATCCCCCTTTGAGTTTTTATCCCTGGGATAATAATTTGTCCTTTATCATGGCTTAATTGCAAAGTGATCTGCCACTGTTTCATGGACACTGTAATATAGTCAATCAGCGTAGTGTGTATCTTACACATTTTTAAGCACTCTTTTATCCATGAATGTGGGATACTATGAAATTCTTTTTTGTAGTCAATGCATGACATACTTAAGATTCTTGCCTTTTTTACAGTTCTCCACTATGACTTTAACAAATGATCCTTTGTTTCATATGACTTTCTTTTATTGCCCTTTTATTCTACTGCCATAATTGAGTTTTCTTCTAAATGACTATAAACGTTGTCGGCATCAATTCCCCGTGTATAGTTTATATGTCATCAGAAGGCAAGTTATTGGTCTATAATTTTTAGTGTAGGTTGCAGGTTCACTCTTAAGTAGGAGTTTTGTTTTTCCTGTTAACCACGTTGGTGCCTGTTCGGGTGTGCCTATAAATAGTTCTTGCTCATGGCTAAATCTTTGTGCAAAGATGTTAATACTTTCAGCCAAAAAATTAGGTACTGCATCTGGGCCTGGAGTTTTCCAGTTAGAGGCTTTTTTAACTATTTCAATCTCTCTGGCTGTTACTTCATCCCATTTCATATCCTGTACCTTTAACCCTCTTATTCTTTCTTTTATTTTTTCTGTCATCTTTATGTTCTACGGGATCTTCATAGGTACTTCTCCAAAATGTATCTATTTCTTCTTTTTTGGAAGTCTTTCAATTCCTTTTACCTTATTTCCCAGTTCTCTACAAAACTTTTTTGGATCATCAGTAAATTGCTTATTTTGTACTTTTCCTTTATATTTATCTTTGTATCTTCTAAGTTTTTCTACCTGTGCTGAAAATTTTAGTTTATTTGCAATAGTGCATGACAGATCCTGGTCTGTTCTAATACTGCGCATTGCTTTTTTCACATCTATCTTTCTTAGTATTTTTGTTTATCTGTTCCTTCTTCTAGTATTCTAACAGTGACACTTATTGTCTTAGCTGCTTTATAGTTTTCTCTATTCAGTATTTCCATGATGGTATTTGATTTCTCCCCTTCCTTTCCCTCGCTACCCTGTGTTCTTGTGGTAGAACTTTACTAGTTATTAATTTAGCAGCACAGTAATATATCCTGTTTACTTCTGTTATATTGCATGGATCTCTATGGACAGTCCTAATTACTGAGTTCATTTGTTTCATCAGACTTCTGATTTTTTGGGTTTTATTAACCTTCTGCAGTCTATTTCTTTCATTGATTTTGATATACCTGTCTATATCTTTTAAATCAAGCAACTCTTCTCGTAGCTCATTTTCTTCCAAACTGAGGGCATATCCCTTGTTTTCCCTATTCCTGCGGGCATTCTATAGAAGATTCTATAGCATCTTCCTGTGGCACATTCTCTTCAGTTTCATCCTGTGCTATCCAAAACTCTGATATGGGAACTCACTGGCCTATCACTCCTCAACATTAACTGGATCAGATTTTCTACACTGAATCCTTCACTTTGCAGGTGCTCCATAACTTAAATTTCTATTTCTTTAACTTCTCCATTACTAATCTTTTCTACTTTTCCTTTTTGTCTTATTTTCTGTATTGTTAAGTTTTCCATGTCTGGATTCCTTTGCCTGTATTTCTCTCCAAATATCTTTAGTGCTGTGCTTTTTGTATTGGTTAGTTTTGCTTTCTCCTTTGCATAAATATTACACCATAATAAATCTTTTTCTTTCCCATGTCCATATTTCTTCTCCAGATGTTTCCTGATCTTCCTGTTTCCCCCTACTTTGGGGACTCACTCCATCCTTCTGTGATGTAACCTGTATTAGACCTTCTACACCAAATCCTTCACTTTGCAGGCACTCCATAACTTCAACTTCTGTTTTTTTAACTTCTACTTTACTAATCTTTTCTACATTCCATCTTTGTGCTTTTATTTTTTTATTTCAAAATTTTCCATATCCGGATGCCTTTGCCTGTATTTTTCTTTGAACATCTTTGAGACTGTCTTCTTTACATTGATTAATTTGGCTTTCTCTTTTTCATAAATATTGCACCATATCAAATCTCTTTTTCTTTCCCATGTCCATATTTCATTTTTATATTTTTCAAGTATCTCTTGGTTTTGTTTATATTTTGCACTTCCTCAGATGCTTTTTCCAAACAGATCAAGGTTTCTTGATCTACATACTGTTTTTCATAAACCTGTTGTATAAATGAACACAGGTTTGCTTTCCTGTAATTTCTCTTTCAATCGTTTTGTATATCTTGTGTCTGGAAATTCTGGGCAACACCCATGTGACTTGTTTTGTGTAGGAGAACCAAGAGAGTATTCAAACTTAGACTGCATGAACATGTAACAGATATTAAAAAACTTAATTGTGATAGTCCAGTTCCTCTGCATTTTAAGTTGTCAAGTTTGCAAGCTAGCATTCTGGAAGAAATATGCTCAAAATATTATGATACGGTATGTAAAAATACACTATGTAGAGAGCCTACTTTAGTATGGCACTTTAATTCCTTGGAGAGTGAATGTAACTAGAGGCATCTGATATAATTATCTTTTAATGAATTATTTAATTAGATTGTTATTCTTGTGTGTGTGTGTGTGTGTGTGTGTGTATATATATATATATATATATATATATATATATATATAATTGCTCATGTTGGTAAGTTTATACTCCTTGAAGGGCTATACAGCTGAGCTGCTAGAGTTTTATTTGTGGTGTTCTTTGATTTGTATTAAACGTGGAATAGCAGCCTGTTGGTGGTTACTTGCTGTTTGGATTCTTGGTTGTATGCATATTTTTCAAAGTTAGCTGGACTGAGATTAACCTCTTCTCTTCTAGTATCCTCTGTTACAGTATATTCATTTCAACAGTTACAATGCAGTCTGACATACAAGTGTATTTCTTTTCTGCCCACCAGGACCCATTGTTGGTACATTTTTAAAACAAGCAGCTTTACAAATGCATTTTCAACACAAGCACCTCTACATGTCAGTTTCATATACAAATGACATTTAATTCTTTATAAAACTCCAGCTAGCTATGCTGGCATATATGTTACACATCCACTGCCCTACTTCTTCTGGCATAGCTGGCAATACCTCATATCACCACACTTAGCATGTATTGAGTCACTCAATCCATTGCTATCTAAAAAGTTCCAGAATTTTGCATCAGCATTATTATTACATTACTGTTGTTATTATTATTATAATAACTGCAACAGTTTCTTTCAGAAGTGTTATACATGGTAAACTCAAACTCAGTTTGATCCCCTTCCCCACTGTCAACTTTTTTTTACCCTTCACATATTTTTCAATTCTGATACTTCTCATCCATTTAATTGTAACCCTTTATCACTGCAGGTTTCATTAAAAGACAACTATGCCCTCCAAAGTTTTTTTCTTTAATATCTTGATATTGTCTGATGTGTTGAATGGTTGTTATTTAAGCAATAACTGACGACGTGGTGTGGTATATTGAAGATTTACCCACGGTTGGTGTGGTTTAATCACGAGGGCGAAGCTCGAGTGATTAAACAAAGGCAACCGTGGGTAAATCTTCAGTATACCGTAACCACGGAGTGAGTTATTGCTATTATACAATGACGTTATTTAAGAAAAAAAATACTTACTTTTCTTAAATGACTTTGTATAACGGCGGATTGCTGTTCTTCCGCCGGTTGTGGTATACTGATTCTACTTTGTACTGCGCATGTGTATGGGACTTGCATTCCCAAGCATACCCAGTACATCAAGGCTTTGAAACGGAAGCAACGGAGAAAAGAAAGTCTCCGTTGCTCTGTTTTCTCTCTCTCTCTCTCTCTCTTTTTTTTTTTTTTTTTTTTATTGTAAAAAACATTTTGTGGCAGTTCAAACCAACGGAAAAAAGTCCGGGCGACTGGACCTTTTTCTGTTGGTATATTGTGGGATTTACAACGGGCACGTTGGTTGGGCTGGCCAATTAGCATGCACATTTTAGAATATTAATAGGGAGGAATTGTATAATTCAAAATTTGTTATACCTCAAAGTAGCCTAAATGAGAAGGATGACTGTCATGTCACTGTAATTTTTTTTTTTTTTTGGTGTCTCTGTTGTAATTGTGTGAGGACATAAGAGTATGTTGTTGTAATATATACCCTAACTTGCAGATATCTTTTTTACTCTCTGCGGTAAAAATATCAGTTTATCTTTGTCAGTGAAGTTCTTGCATATATGTACACACACATACGTATGTGCACACACAATTATTTATTTTTGGGGGAAGGGGCCAGATCTCACAAAAAAAGTATGATGCGTTTTGAATATTAGTACTGAGGTAATAGTTTATGTAGAGTTTTGTCCACTCTGAATTGTAGCTTTAAGCCACATTGTCCATTTATGAGAATGAAGATGGTCATTTTGTGGATCTTGTAACACACATATACAGAAAAAGTCACAGCAGTTGGTAACTTAGCATTAAAACTTGTTATTGGCTATGTAGCTAGAATTGTTAACCTTCCAAATGAGATGTAGCTGCTTGTCCCTGTCATCATGATGTCATAGATTCTGAGACAAGTATCAGAAACAAATATTGTTAGATTTCTCAAAAAAAAAAGACAAGACACCATGAAAGAAAACTATAGAAACAGCATCAGGCAGTGACATCAGTGAGGATACTAGTTTAAGGAGAAGGAGACACTCTTGACGTTGAGAAAAGATGTTTGTTTTTCCAGTCCTGCTGTGATGATAGACTGGGATATATGGGAAAGGACAAATGGCCACAGTAATAATTCATTTAGCTGCAGCCATTCTGGGTTCGTTTCCATATCAATTTTGCAAATTACTTCTGCTAATTTAAACAAGGAGCTCATCCTAGAGTTGTTTTCTTCATTGTTTTGAACTTTCACTGTGCTTGGTCTGGTGTCATCAGCAAGTATGTATGATTCTGAAAACTGTAGATCTCAACATGCAGTCAGTTTCAAGGAAGCCCATGCCTCTTTCAGATTGAAGAATATATATTCATATCATACACTATTTGTATATGTCATTTAATAAGTGTTAGTTTTCTTGTTTTCATGTCACAATGATCTAATATTTTCTGTAGCCAGTCAGTTGCAACAAAGTTAGTAGGCTAGAACAGGGAGGGAAAAGCTGATTTGTTTTTTGAACTTTATTAGATCTCAAGGCGGTTTTCAGTATTATTTTTAGTCTTCTAAAATAGTCCTTACTAAGTCAGAGTGCTGTTAAATTTTTATCAAATTTATATTGCTTCAGTGTTTGTTGTTTGCCAAGACTGCTGTTCTAAGCATCCATAATGTGTCCTTTTTTCAGCATGCCACTGGGCAAATAGTTCTTTCATATAGCCTGCATAACTAGCTAGCTAGTGTCATGTGAGTACTGTTCAACAGTACATAAGTGTTTGTGTCTCAGGAAGGTGATGTGTAGTGGAGTGAGTCAGAAAGGATTAGCTAGATACTCTGGTAGGATTTAAAAGGCAAAGAAAAACTTCTTAATCTCTAGTATGTTGAGCACAGTCCAGAACACATAGGACCATGAATTCAAGTCAGTATTCCAAGGGTTTTGATGTCATACCTGAATAGGCACCATCATGTTTTTATTTGCTCCCAGAATGGCATTTGCTCTTTAGTCTTTCCACTGAAAGTCTGTCACATTGACTGTTTTCTTCCATTTGTTCAGAGGGTACTTCCGGCCTTTCTGCATGGGGCTTCCCTTGCTGACAGTGGATTACTTCAGTTCCTGAACTCTATGTTATGAGGCAGCACAGAGGTGTATATTGTTTAGTAGTTCTACCTTTCAGGACTTGGCTCTTCAGTTTAGCTGCTGGCTCAGGAGCCATCAGTGGAAAGTCTGCATGCCTTCTCTGTACCAAGTTTTCTTTATGCTGGGAGCTACAGTATCCAACTGCATCCCAAAGATATGCAAATCAGTGGCTTTACTGCTTTTTGAAGCTGAATAGAGGGGTATGTGCATGTGTCTTTGTTCCTGCAAAGGACCTGTGTCCTGTCCCGGACTACTACTGTGTATTGCTTCCTTTGCTCCTCAGGGTAGTCTTTATTTCTTCTTTAATCCTGAATACAATAAAGTTGTGGCACAAAATGAATGATAGCACCTCTGCATTACTCTGCCCTGTCAGTATTTCACTGGTGTCAAACCCAAGAAATGAGCATGTTATTTCTGAAGTTGTATGTTGTGCAAATAAGAAGGTTACCTTTTCTTTTGTTACAGCTCTTGATGTCTCTCTACTTGTGGTTTTGCTTGGCTAAAGCCAAATCTCTCTGGCAGGTATTCAGGGTCTCTGTTGTAACACACACTGGCAAAGAAACAAGTTCATTTCAGGTTGTTTGCATTTTTATAGAAATGGCTTTCTTCTTTTTTTCTTTTGCCTAGAGGTACAGTGAGTTATGCCATACCCATGTTTTCAGTATTGTTTTATGTTTATAGCCTAAAACTAGACCCATGTGTGTTGAGATCTGAAAAGGACAAGATGTTTTGAACCCATCAAAATATTCTAAAGGAACAAAAAACACAGTCATAACCCTATTTAGTAGTTGTGAAAACATTGTTCAATACATGACGTGAGGATTCGGTTTATGATTTGTTGTTTGTTTTTCAGTTAACAAGACGCATTCAGTGAAATACCATCTGCTCAACTTTGCTTACCTGAAGTAGATATTTCAGCTGTAAACAATTGAGAGCTGATTTATTTAACATCTTAATTGCTGAAGTATTTAATAATAACATTAAAATAGAAAATAACATGCTGATGTACCCCATATGCTAAGAAAATTAAGCACAGACAACTCAAGGGTCCTGTTTTGAACTTCAGGTTCTAGGAAGACATTAATAAAATATGTATTTCATTGTGAGGCACTTTACACTACTTCCAGAGTATTTGTCTGAAAATGTGAGTAGTGTTTGGTAGCTTTCCATGTAGTGATTAGTATGCACTAGCAGTAAGATTGTGAATCAACAGATTCTATTATTTTTTCAGAATGCAAGTATAGTGATACTGGTATTATAGTGACTGTATTGATAAGGCAGAAAAAAGCAGTTTGTTACTAGACTTTGGCTTCTGTAGGCATTTCTTCTCTAGGTGAATTTCTAGCAATCCTTTTTTTAAACATCTAACAAATTTATTGTGTTCAGAGACCTCAAGATAATCCTCTACAATCAAGTCAAGTCAAATTTTATTTATATAGCACCTTACAGACATAAAATGCCACCAAAGTGCTTTACAAAAATACAAAAAAATAACATTCAAACATAATCAATCATCCCATACTACTAAAGGCCAAATCATAAAAATAAGTCTTAAGCTTTGATTTAAAAACTGCCACCGAATGTAAAGTGGAAGCTCATTCCAAAGTTTTGGAGCTGCGACAGAAAAAGCTCCGTCTCCCCTCATCTTTAATCGTGACCTCGGGACCACAAGCAAAGGCAAATCTTCTGAGCGAAGTGCCCGAGCAGGAACATAAGGATGCAATATCTCTGATAAATAAGTTGGGGTCAAACTATTTAAAGCTTTAAACACCAATAACAAAACTTTAAAATGAATCCGGTAAAAAACAGGTAATCAATGTAAAGCTGCCAATATGGGCATAGCATGATCAAACTTACGTTTGCCTTCCAAAAATCTCCCAGCAGCGTTTTGAACAAGCTGTAAATGAGATAAGGCACCATGACTCACTCCAAATAAAATGGAGTTACAATAGTCTAGACGTGAAGTTATAAATGCATGCACCACAGTTTCAAGATCACACCTAGATAAAAATGGTTTTACCCTAGCCAAACGTCTTAACTGGTAAAAAGAGGATGCCACAACCCCATTTATATGACCCCTAAAACACAAATCTTTGTCCATTTTTACTCCCAAATTGACAACAAAATCCTTCAAATAAGGAGTCAATTCACCACAATCTACCATGGAGGAATCAGTATAACGACTTGGACCAAAAAGCACTACTTCTGTCTTCCCTTAATTAAGACTTAGAAAGTTTTCCACCATCCATGTCTTAAGCTCACATAGACAATCCAGAACCTTTGATATTGATCGACCACCAGCCTCATCCAAGGGTAAATAAAGTTGACAATCATCAGCATACAAATGAAAGTCAATACCATATTTCTGTAAAATATCTCCCAGAGGCAAAATATAAATACAAAACAACAAAGGCCCTAAAATTGAACCCTGTGGAACTCCCCAAGGAAGATGGGAAAAATCAGATGAAAAACCACCCATCTGAACACGCACCATTCTATCAGAAAGGTAAGACCTAAACCAGTGTAACGCCGAACCAGTAATTCCCACATAATGCTCAAGACGGTGCAACAGCACCTCATGATCAACTGTATCAAAAGCAGCTGTCAAGTCCAACAACACTAATAATACAGATTTTCCACCATCAGTTGCAAGAAAAATATCATTCATAACTTTCAACATCTCTACAATAAATGTTAAGGATGCCATGTAGGTATGTGTGTCTTTGTCAGTAAATAATTGTCTGAAATCTTTTTATAAGTATGCAAATAAGAAAGGAACTTCCTTAATAATAATGAGCTTATGCCACTATGGTGTCATCTATAAAGATATTAGTGACATACTTGCTCTGTTTGCTACTATTTTTCAGTCCCGTATGGGGCAATAAATAGTGTACTGAAGTGATGACCTTCTCTAAGACAGAAAGTGAAATAGAACTACAGCAACTGATGGAATCCTTGATTAATTTGTTTATGAACGTAAGTTTATAAAGTGTCATATTAGCAAAATATACTCATGTGCAAGTAAATACATTTATTCCACAAATTTAGTGACTTAGTAATAGCAACAAAAATAATTGCAACAGGAAAACTATACCTAAAGATTAGAACAATTGTTTTTAAAGATTAAATATCAGTGGTTGCTTTGGAGGTTCATCTCCATGACTGTGAAGAAAGTGGTTGAAGTAATGGACACGGGAATGTGTTTCAGTTTACTACTGTCATTTGCAGCCACCCCACCCTAGTCACTATATTGGCTAATGTTTCCAAGTTAACTTTGTTGCTGTTATTCAGACATACCACGCACTGATTATTATAATAGCCGTATCAATGTATTTCAGGTTAGTTTTTGCTATTCCTCTTCACAGACACACTCCCTTATCTCCTGATAACTTAAGTAGCCAAAGTAATGTATTTCAGATTACACTTTCCTGCTTAAATGTATAGACACTCCCCCATTCAGGTATTCTTATAGTGACCACATTTATGAATTTCAGTTTCATTTTTGCTACTTTTACTTAGAGACACCCCACCACATACCACGGTACTTTAGTGGCCACTGTAAGGCATTTTAATTTCAATTGCAAGCATTTAATTGACAGACTCACCATTCACATATCATTCATTGGCTACCATGATATGTCAGTTTCATATTGGCTGTTGTCATTCACAAGCACATGCTCCATACACAACAAATGCTATAGTGACCACAATAATGAATTTCATAGTCACAGTGATTATTAAAAATTGTTTACCAGTACCTCTGAGTAATAAAACACAACTTGACTAATCATGTTATGTTACTGTTTAAGAGGGACAGGTTAAGTGGGTATGTTCATTCTCTAATTTCTCGCCTTATGTTAGTGTCAGTGTTAATTAGGATAAAACAGAAAATTGGGAAAATGAACGAAAATGGTACTGACACATTGACTTGTACACATTTAAATGCATTTTAATGAGTTTATGGTCTCAAATTACCCTCAGTCTGTCCATGAGGTAGAATTATACACAAGTATCGGTGTTATGTATAATATCTCCTGGATATGGTTATCTTCCATCATAACATTATACTTCTCTTTAAATGGATTTGAGATCTTGGGTCTCTGGGTCTCCAGAAAATGGTTGTTATTGCCAAGTCTTGTTTTTGTTGGAATTTGTTTGTATTCTGAGGTTATGTAAATGAGACCAGAATTGCTCATTTACTTTCATCTGGCAAAGGCCTTGACGACATCACCTTTGACTTGCAAGATAGATGGGCTGAGTTCTTAGATTACAATCCATTTGTAGTAAACTGGATAAATAATCGCTGAGTGACTATTAAGGGATATTCTTCAGCATGGGTACCCATTTATGGGTCCTGTTGTTTTCATCATACTATTTTGTTTATCTAAAGACTAAAAATACCGGATATACAAGTTTGCTGATGTTTGCAAACTGTTTGTAACTTCAGCCTGTGAAAATATTGATGAGTTCTAAGCATATCTAAATTAATTTGCTGAGTAGTGTGACTAAAACACTTGAGATATCATTAATATCAAGTCTGGTCTATTCCAGAATTTATACATTTGTTTGAAACATACTTCATAATCCTTTTAGATCATTATAGAGATGCATTAAGATATGGAAGAGAAATTACAACACGTCTCTTTCTAAATTGCCCTCAAATGTTAACAGTAAAGTCTGCTAAATGGAATATACTGTCACATAATATCATACTACAATGACCTGAGAATAATTGTAAGGCTGTACTGCATTTTTAACGATAATGCTGTTTATGTGATTTGTAAAACTTTTGGAATTATTCATGTAAGACTAAGAATACTCTCTCTCTTGAAGTAAGTTTTCTGTCACCATTAAATACAGCACTTGAGGCCTGTTAATTACTGTTAAGTTTTTGGTTATTACAAGATAATTAATTTAACTCAACTAAAGCATGGACTAAAGTATTTTACAAAGAAGATATATGGAGTTAATCACAGAAACTGTGGAGAAATAAGGACACATTTTGGTCAAATTCCGCTTCATAAAGACAATGATGTGCAAAGTTAGTTATAGTGTCTAACTGAATGGGCATTTACAGTGACAGCGCAGGCCATCCAGGTGTGTTTGAGGCCCATTGTCACAGACCTTATCTCGTTTGTCATTTTTTTCTTCTTATTTAGAGGTAATTTATAATTGATAGATCAGTAACAACTCATCAAAGATGTGTTTGTAAGAGGTGCAGTACTGTTAAAAGAGCGCAGAGTGTTAAAAACCAGATGTTAACTAGTCTAGTCCAGGTACAGATTTGCTGTATCCAGGACTGTGTGTAAGCTTCTGAGCCCCCAAGCCTTTCTGTGTTGTAGGGAAGCCTTCTAGCTTGTCAGTGGGAGTGGTAAGTAATAGGAAGCCTATTGACCAAAAGAGGAGTGGTTGCTGGCCCAGAAATTGTATCTTATTGGCCGTTTGGGAAGTTTTTTACATCTTTCAACTTTCTGGTTTAAAGGCCTGCATTTGCGCTTGTTTCCCGCCTTTCCTATAACTAGTCTAGTCCAGATACAGAGTTGCTGTATCCAGGACTGTTTGTAAGCTTCTGAGCCTCCCAAGCCTTTCTGTGTTGGAGGGAAGCCTTCTAGCATATCAGTGGGAGTGATAAGTACTAGGTAGCCTATCTACCACAAGAGGAGTGGTTTTTGGCCCTGAAATTGTAGTTTATTGACCATTTGGGCAGTTTTTTTTCCATATTTCAACTACTAAAAGCCCACATCTGTGCTTGCTTCCCACCTTTCCTGTAACTAATCTAGTCCAGATACAGATTTGCTGTATCCAGGACTGTTTGTATGCTTCTGGGCAGTGCCAAAGTCTGCTCTTCAGTTTTTCCCTTAGATCTGCTAGTTCTCTTCTCTCCTGCACTTTTACTAGCTTGTTAGTTTAGCACTTTACCAGACTTCTTGTAGCAATTATTGTAGTACACAAAAATGCTACCAGCACTAAACGTTATACAAGAAAACAGCTCCAGTACTTATTAATGGCCACCCTTCCAGGCATGTCTAAAGGTCAGTTCCCTCTGCTTTCTCCTATTAACCTGGTGAACTTGGGCATCCTGAGGCAATGTAGCAACTACCTCATGTACACTGACAATCCTCTCCTCTTACCTCCCAACACTCAGACTTGTAAGAGATGCACTTATATATCCAAATTGGAAGCCGCACACTCTCCAGCCAAGACCGGAATAGCTGGTCAAGAGGAGAAGGTCAACACTTACACCACATTTCATGGAACACACAACCCTCCAGAACACACACCAGCATTGCCTTTAGATAAAAACACAAACCACACACCCACCTTCGCGGAGGCTCTCAATAAAAATCTAACCAAACAGCAGAGACCTCCAAGGCAGAAACTCACTTGACCACCACAACGCAACAATAATCATGAGAGACATAACTCTCCTAAACAGTGTGCCACCCAACCAAAGTCCGTGAGGCAAAACAGCATACCCAATACACTAGAGTCATAGATGACTTGATTGTGAGGCACACTGATGTCCCACTCACTAGGTTGAATAAGGAGAAAGTAACAGTCAGCTGCCTGTCAGGCACCAGGATCCACCACATAACACATGCACTCAGGTCCCTCAACAACAGGTACAAATGTGACTCTGTCATTGTACATGAGGGTGTGAATGACCTAAGATGTACCTCCCTGGACTATATGAAAAGAGACATGGAGGAGCTCTCGTATTATGTAGCCCAGGCGGGTGTGACTCTAGCCTTGAGCAGCATCCTACCATCACCCAGAATGATACCACAGTACAAGCAGAAACTGAGTGATTTCAACAATTGGCAAAGTTCTGGTGTCATTCTAAGGGGATCCAGCATCTGTCTGCCTGGGATGACATGATCGACAGACCTTGATGCTTTGTCAGAGATGGCCTGCATTTGTCACTCCTGGGCTTCCAGATACTGGCCAAGGCTCTTGCCACCCCTATAGTGCCTTTTTGTAGGCAGTGTTCCAAAGACCAAATTACCACCATAACAGCTACAAACAAATGCAATTTGAGGGTCATGCTGCTCAATGCTAGAAGTCTAAATCTCAAAATGCACTCGCTCGAAGTACTCCTTAAAATGGAGAACATCGACATTTGTGCTGTAACAGAGACCTGCTTCAAGGCAGCAGAAAGCACCCCTGCACTACCAGGCTACAACTCATTCCATCTTTTGGCCCCAGAACTTGGACCAAAGCTCCAAAGGCGGTGGTGTTTCCATATTCATAAAGGATGTGCACACCTCCAGACTGGTAGCTTAACATAAGGCATCTGAGATACTTCAGGTGCAGATAACATTGGGTAAGACAGCGATTCAGGTCGTAGCCTGCTATAGGTCCCCAACCATGTCCCAAGATTCACACTCCACATTCCAAAGCACCCTGGAGAATATTAGGGTCCAACCTAGCACTCTCTTACTGGGCAACTACAACTACCCGTCCATTAACTGGGAAAACTACTGATGTACCAATAGACTTGTCCAATGCTTTCTGGAATTCATTAATTCCAATGCCCTGGACCAGCTCGTTCTTACCCCCACTAGAGGTAGCAACATCCTTGACCTGGTCATTACTAACATGGGTGACCGCTGCTCTACACAAATAGTCAATTCCTCCTTGGTTAGATCCGATCACAAGCTAATCCCATTGGAAATCCATATCCTTCCCATCCCCCCCAACAAAAAGGTAACCACCATGAAAAACTTCTCCAAAGCTAACTTTGGGCTCCTAAAAACAGAGGTGGGTAACTTCACGGCACCCATGCAAATTTAGAATAGTTGCATGACTGCTAAATCATACACCATTGCACTGCACTGTACGAACACATACACAAATGCATGGATCTCGCCATACCCAATAGAACTAAGATGCTCTCCTCAAAAAAAAAAAAAAAAAAAAAAAAAGGAAGCCAATCTAGTGGTCCCCTGCCATAAACAAACTCTACAACAGGAGGAGGAAACTGATGTGGAATAAGGTGAAGTCCCAAGCATAGCCAGCCTTAGGCATAGTCCAACTAGGTGGCCGCCTAGGGCGCTGCTGTAATAGGGGCAATTTTTCAGTATTTATTTGGTGTAGGTAGGCTAGGATGGGGGCACCAGGTGGTGTGGTGGGGGGCACTGTGGTGCCTTTTTGCCTAGGGCACCAGTTGACCTAAGTTGCTCCTCGTCCCAAGACTGGAAAAATTCCCTTGTCAGCCTCAACAAAAGGTTGAGATCCCTCGTCACATCCTGTAAAGCTAGCTATGAAAACAGAATTGCAGCAGATAGTAAAGACAACCGCAAGAACTTCTATAGTTATGTAAAGAATCTCCATGGCAATACCCAGATTTGCTCTGAGCTACTGTACAATGGTACCTCCTATACCGAGCCAACAGATATTGCAAATATACTGGCGGACAGTTTCACTGCTAACTTTACTCCCCCCCCCCCCCCCCCAAGGACCAATCACAATACCAGTAGATTGCCAGGTACCCAGTATTACTGCTGCACAGGTTAAAACAGCACTATCCAAGGCCAAGAATACAGCTTGTATGGGACCTGACAGTATCCCTGGCTGTGTTCTACATGAACTAGAGTGAACTGGCACTTCATCTGTGTGCCCTGTTCAATCACAGCCTCACCTCAGGCTTTGTCCCTACCGAATGGTGCACTGCTACAGTCATCCCTCTCCACAAAGGAGGAGCGACTACAGACCCCGGGAACTAAGGGGGGTGGGGTAGCTGTACTCTATAAATCTGAGTTGAATGTCACCAGAGATGTAATACAACCTCCTCAGATTAATAACTCTGAGATTCTTGCCACCAAATTGCAACTTAATAAAAATAAATGCATTAATATCATCTGTATGTACATTCCCCCAGGTAACAATATATCTACATTTGAAGATATCCTGCACTGGTTATCATGTCACTACCCCCAAGAAACCCTACTACTTGGAGACTTTAACATAGACTGGGGCACCTGTTCCTTAGAATCCCCAACCACCCATATTAACCTGCATGCATTTACACAAATCATATCCACCCCTACCAGGATAGGTAAACCCAACCAAAAAGAAAGTATACTTGACTGGGTACTCATAAACAGTCACCCCCAACTGTACACCTCTGGTACCCTCCTTAATGGCCTAAGCGATCACCTTCTCACATATGTAATTAAGCACAAAACCATTAATTCCCAACAACCCTTACTCAGAAAGGTTAGAAACAATAAAAACTTTGACCCTGCCAAATTCCAACAAGAACTAAACTGATGTAATTGGTCTATTCTAAAACACCTCCCCTTAGAGGAAGCAGTAGCATACTTTAACAACAAATTCCTTGAGATCCTTGATTTGCATGCACCTGTTCGTTCAAAGAGAACCAAGGCAAAAACTGCACCATGGCTTTCTATAGAGCCTAAACTCAAAATTACCCTTAGAAACAAAGCATGGGCTTTATGGCGTTCTTCTAAAGACCCTCAAGATCACATTAAATACAGGCAATCCAGGAACGAAACCAAAAAATCAATTTTACAAGACAAAAAACAATACTACTGTAATTTACAGACAGTAAATCAAAATAACCCTCAGAAGTTTTGGGCAGATTTAAATAATCTACAACATCCTGGACAAACTTCAACCCCAATCCCTGCTGCTACTATTGATAAAACCCCTGAAGATGTTTCTGATAATTTTAACCAATCCTTTACTGAGACAATTCAAGCCCTAGCTAGCCAACTACCTCCTAGCTCCCCTGGTCCTGAAAGTAGCACCCCTAGAAACCTACTTGCGTTCAGCTTCCAACCAGTCGCCACTTCACTTATCCGTACCTTGATCAAAAAATTAAAACCCACTACACTTTCTGCTGATCAACTCCCTGCCGAGTACCTACAAAAATCAGCTGATGCTATTGCTTACCCCGTCTCAATACTAATCAATCGAACCATAGTGGAAGCTAAAATTCCCACCATCTGGAAAATATCCTATGTAATCCCACTTCACAAAGGAGGCAACTCTACTGAATTCTCCAATTATAGGCCAATAGCTATACTCTCTCCACTTGCAAAGATTATGGAAAAATGTATTCATAGACAACTCATGCACCACCTAATCCAAAATCGCCTTATGGCAGACACTCAGCATGGCTTCTGTCCTCATCACAGCACTACTTCAGCCCTCCTAGCCTTTACTAGCACCATAAACCATAATTGCAACAATAATTATATATCCTCAGCCCTCTTTTTGGATCTTTCCAAGGCATTCGATATGGTTGATCACCAACTTTTAATCCACTCCCTGCAAACATTCTGTCTAGATACTGGAGCCCTCCAATGGTTTCAATCCTACCTGAATGGTCGACAGCAGGCTGTCCTCTGGCAGAACAAACTCTCTAACCTTCTACCTAACACCCTCGGAGTACCACAAGGCTCTATACTAAGGCCCTTGCTGTTCTCCATCTTCATTAACGACCTTTATACTGTCATCCCAAAAGTCAGCTGTATCCAATATGCTGATGACTCTACTCTGATTTGCTCAGCCACATCTCCAGTAGAGTTATGGTCATCTACCCAAACCACCTTTAATACAATAGAAAACTGGCTTTCTGAACATCGTCTGATCCTAAATCCCAAAAAAACTAAAATGCTGTTATTTTCACCAACACGTAGGTCTACCGCTTTCACCTTTACCATAAAATCAAATGATGGTACAATAATCTCCCCTGACCCATCTACAAAACTATTAGGTGTCATCATAGACAATAATCTCAAATTTGACCTACATGTTAACCAAACGATCAAAACCATCAATAAAAAACTAGGGTCACTTTACAGAATAAAATCCTTCCTAACCCCTCCAGCTAAAATTGCCATAGCTCGCTCTCACCTTCTTTCAACCCTTCTGTATGCATCCCCTCTACTCGAATTTGAACAAGACTGTCCTTAACAAACTCTCAATTTGCTACAACCACATTGCCAGGTTTGCCACTGGGCTGCCTTTTAGGACACATCATTGCATCAATCTAAATCAGCTTGGTTGGCTTGAACTACCTAGCCTAATCCAGTATAACCAACTGATTATGGCCTATAAAATCCTCTATAATCCGGACAATACTCCTGCACTTAAAAATATTATCACCCCCTATAACAATCCTAGACCGCTTCGATCCTCTAACAAGCTACTAATTCAGACTAGCAAAATTAATAACACAGCCTGTGATTCTCTCTTTGCAAACTCTGTAAGTAGATCCTGGAACTCTCTTCCAGCTGATATTACCTTACTTTCCACCTTAGGTCAATTTAAAACTAGACTCTAACAACATTTGTCACTTAACTGGCTATGTCAATGTATCAAGCCTGGCTAACTCGAATGTGTAAAAATCTGTTAACCAGTTTACTGTGTAATTTAATTTAATCCTGACTTGTGCTCAGGACTAACTGTAACCTGTGGAACTTGTTTAACTTGCTTACTTATGTAATCTCTGTAAATAGTCTGTTTGTGATATGTAATGCTGGTATTATGTAATGCTGTATCTGCTTACCCTTGGAGCTTTTCTCCCCGGGCCTCCGCTGAAAATGGACATGCATCCAGTCGGACTATCCCGGTCAACAAATGTAAAATAAATAAATAAAAATAAAATAAATTAGCCTGATGTGTCTGATATGCAAAGCTATGGAACGCATCATCATGGACTTAATAAAACAAGAATATCGGGAATCACCAAACTCTGGATCCTACACAGTTTGGTTTTTTGAAGGGTAGATCATACCTACTCAACTTGGTCAACTTCTTTGAGTCAGTCACCAGAGCTGTGGATGAAGGTAAGGTGGTTCATACAGCCTACCTTGATCTGGCTAAGGCCTTTGATACCATTCCCCACTCAGGAATCATAGAAAAACTTAAGCTAGGCATCAACCCCTATATCACTAGATGGGTTGCAAACTGACTCACAGATAGAATCCACAGTGTGAAAGTAGCTGTCTCCAAGTCAGACTGCCGACCAGTCATGATTGGAGTCTCACAGGGTTCGGTCCTTGGTCCGCTCCTGTTTGGTATCTACTTCTCTGAAGTCTGGGCCAACACAAAGGGACTCTGGCTGACAAAGTTCGCAGATGATTACTAGTTGGGAGCTATTATTAACTCCCCAAGGGATGTTGACATCCTACAGAAAATCCCCAGTGAGACCGACGACTGGTGTCAGAACCATGGTCTTAAGCTCAATGCCAAAAAAAAGTGTGTCCATCCCCTTTGGGAAAAACCCGTTTTTTTATGAATTACCACATTGATGGCAGTCCACTGAACACAGAAGACTTTATAAGAGATCTGGTAACATAGGTCGACAGCAACCTCTCTTTTGACCACCACATTGCCACTGTGGTCAGAAAGTCCTTCTATGTGGCACATCTCATTACTAAGGGTTTTGCATCCAGGAAGAAAGAGGTCATTGTCTCCCTCTACTCTTCCCTCATTAGGCCAATCATCATGTACATTGCCCAATTTGGCATGTACCTCACTAGACACCTACAACAACTGGAGAGGCCGCAAAAGTACCTCACAAAGAGGATCCTAGGCCTTAAACACTTGTCCTATATGGACAGACTCAAAAAACTCCAAACTATTCTCTGTCTCATATCGCCTATTTAGAGGCTATCTCTGCTTGACTTACAAAGCCATGTCTGACCCAGCTCTGTTAGAAATGCTACATCTAAAGAAATCCCAATCCCTCCACACCACATGCTCCAGAGACCTCAACCTCATTACCACAATCAACAGAACATGCTGGAGGGACAGGTTCATAACCCAGAGACTGCCCATGCTATGGAATAGACATCCTATACATGTCAAGCAGAGCACCTCACCGGCCTCCTTCAAGAGAAATCTTGATGAGTGGATGGGAAACAGAAGATTCACTCTGGGGATCACTCCAGTGGCTCTGCTCGGCAGAGGCACTAGGAACTAAGGTTGGGTGGCACAATGCCAGGGTAATCCTATGGGCTAGGCTTGTAAAGGCTCCAGGTCCATTAGCCTAGTACACACCTGTGAACCTATGAAAATCAAAAGAAACACTGTTTTTAAAAGGGGTGAACAAACGTGCACTTTATTTAGAAATGCCAAACTATTTGCTGATGCAAGCAGTGGCATCTTGAAGGTGAATATGAAAGGGATTATGCAAGTGTACATTCTGAGTAGTAGTAAACTGAAGAGGAGGTTCTGTGAAAATGTATTTGTGCTTGAAGCTCATCTGGAGAGTACATTTGGCCATATTTATTTGTTTATTTATATCACTTTAATAAGAATCTGCAGATCAGTTATTTGACATTGTGAATAGTGAAGTATTTCACTTCCCCTCAGTGTTTACTTCTGTGGATGCCTTTAGTTTAAATTTCAAATTATGCACATTTTAGCCATTGTTTAGTGTACTGTACTTTATTTTTATTATACTAATGATGAAGATATTTGTAACATGAAGATTAAGTTTTAAGTTGGTTCTTTATCTTTTATTTAGAATGCTGGCAAATAGATTTACTGCTGTGAAATAGGCACTCTTGGCACTGACTTTGTTTTTGAGACGTTGAATGAACTGCAGCAGGTTTTTCTTTTGTTTTTCTACATCCTTTTTCTTAAGTATATTTAGTTAAGGATTTTCCAACACTGGACCATCAACATTTAATTCTTTAGTCACCCTTAAGGGAGGTCAGGAAGAGAGGTTCTGTGAAACGTATCTGTGCTTGAAGCTCATCTGGAAAGTGCATTTTGCCATATTTAAGTCAGATGAGTTAATTTAACACTTCCAGTCAGATTTGATAGCCATTTGAACATTTTACTTAAGCATGTAAGGTATTCTGCTGATAATGAGATGTTTAAAGGGAATTCAGCAGCTATATTGGCTTAAGCAAACACTTACAAGCAGTTAATAATTTATGACAACTTCCAATGTGAACCAAAACCAGAAACTTTGATGCTAATGGGGGTACCCAATCCTGTTATACATTACTATTTTTCCATACAGTGGTTGTCTGATACAGTGGCATTACATGAGGGGTGTTGTTTTCCTTCTCTTTGGAACTACTTTTGCACTGATTGTTACTTGTAGAATTGAAGGAATGTTACACATAACCTTTATATGATGCAGACGATATAACATCAATAACATTCCAACTTTTTGTCCCTTTTCAGTTCATTTTTTCTGCTAAATTTTCAAGAAGTCTAGCTACGTAGGGATGCATACAGTTGCATTCCATGCATGTCCTGAGATCACACACACGACACAGAAGCGTGTTCATCATCTTTAACTTCTAGTTCTCTTTTGACTGTTAAACATTTTGGATCTCAGTCCTACCATTTTTGTAGAAAGGTTTTGTTGTTTGTTTGCATTTGCTACCTTACAAGTCAAACAAATGTCCACATGGGCTTTAAATTACCAGCCAAGACCTGTGCCAGCATTGCCTGTACTATCTTGCAGAGAACTGTAGCATGAAACATTGACATAAGTGTCATCATTTTAATCCTGTGTAAAAACTAAAGGAGGCAACACGCAACCAACCAAATATATTAACAAATAAGTTAAATTAAATAAAATAAAAGGCTGGTATGACAAGAAGGTGTAAAAAAAAAAAACTTTAATGTGCTATAACAAAAACAAGATGAGCACTTTCACACCAAACCACAGTGCTTCATCAGATCTAATAATTAAATAATAAAAGAACATTTAAATAGCTCGCTTATCTCGTTAGATCATGTGATCGTAGTACAGGTCTTAAAGGTACAGATTCATTTAAACCACTACCTCAAGTGGACTGAAGTATCCAAATTAATTTTGTCTCAAGATTCTCCGTGCAAGTTCTCACATCCCCTCCTCTAATATTAGGCAGATATAGCTCTAAAACAAAAAATGTAAAATAATTTTATTTTTTTACACCTTCTTGCCATACCAGCCTTTTATTTTATTTCACTTTAGTCATCATCATCTTCTTTCGGCTGTTCCTGTTAGGGGTCGCCACAGCGGATCACCTGTTTCCATTTCTTCCTGTCCTCTGCATCTTGCTCTGTCACACTAGCCACCTGCATGTCCTCTCTCATCACATCCATAAACCTTGTCTTAGGCCTTCCTCTTTTCCTGTTACTTGGTAGCTTCATCCTTAGCATCTTTTTCCCAATATACTCAGCATCCCTCCTTAGCACATGTCCAAACCAACGTAATCATGCCTCTCTGGCTTTGTCTCCAAACCTTCCAACCTGGGCTGACCCTCTAATATACTTATTCCTAATCCTGTCCATCCTTATCACACCCAGTGCAAATCTTAACATCTTTAACTCTGCCACATCCAGTTCAAACTCCTGCCTTTTTGTCAATGCCACTGTCTCCACCCCATATAACATAGCTGGTCTCACTACCCTCTTGTAGACCTCCCCTTTCACTCTTACAGGTACTCGTCTGTCACAAATCACTCCTGACAGTCTTCTCCACCCACTACATCCTGCCTGTACTCTCTTCTTCACCTCTCTTCCACACTCACCGTTACTCTGAACTATTGACCCCAAGTATTTAAACTCATCCACCTCCGCCACCTGTACTCCTTGCATCCTCACCATTCCTCTATCCTCCCTCTCATTCACACACACATATTTTGTCTTAGTCCTGCTGACCTTCATTTCTCTTCTCTCTAGAGCATATCTCCATCTCACAGGGTCTCCTCCACCTGTTCCCTACTCTCACTACAGATCACAATGTCATCTGCAAGCATCATAGTCTACGGGGACTCCTGTCTGATCTCGTCTGTCAACCTGTCCATCACCATTGCAAATAAGAAAGGGCTCAGAGCTGATCCTTGATGCAACCCCACCTCCACCTTAAACGCATCCGTCACTCCCATCGCAGACCTCACCGCTGTCACGCTACCCTCGGACATATCCTGTACCACTCTTACATACTTCTCTGACACTCCTGACTTCTTCATACAATACCACAATTCCTCTCTAGGCACCCTGTCATATGCTTTCTCTAAGTCTACAAAAACACAATGCAACTCCTTCTGACATTCTCTGTACTTCTCCATCAATACTCTCAGAGCAAACATTGCATCTGTAGTGCTCTTTCCTGGCATGAAACCATACTGCTGATCACTAATCATCACGTCCCTTCTTAACCTAGCTTCCGCTACTCTTTCCCATAGCTTCATGCTGTGACTGATCAATTTAATCCCTCTGTAGTTACTACAGCTCTGCACATCACCCTTCTTAAAAATCGGTACCAAAACACTTTCTCCATTCCTCAGGCATCCTCTCACTTTCTAAGATTTCATTAAACAATCTGTTTAAAAATTCCACTGCCATTTCACCTAAACACCTCCAAACTTCCACAGGTATGTCATCTGGGCCAATAGCCTTTCCATTCTTCATTCTCTTCATAGCTATCCTGACTTCCTCCTTGCTAATCCATTGTACTTCATGATTCACTATCCCTACATCATCCAAGCTTCTCTCCCTCTCATTCATCAACCCCTCAAAGTACTCTTTCCATCTCCTCAACACACTCTCCTAGCTTGTAAGTATGTTTCCCTCATTATCCTTTATCACCTTTACCTGCTGCACATCTTTCCTAGCTCGGTCCCTCTATCTAGCCAATCGGTACAGGTCCTTTTCTCCCTCCTTAGTGTCCAACTTTTCATACAACTCTTCATATGCCTTATCCTTAGCCTTCACCACCTCTCTTTTTGCCATGCACCTCATCTCCTTATACTCCTGTCTACTTTCTTCATCTCTCTGACAATCCCACTTCTTCTTTGCCATCCTCTTTGTCTGTATACTCTCCTGTACTTCCTCATTCCACCACCATGTCTCCTTGTCATCCTTCCTCTGTCCAGATGTGATATCAAGCACCTTTCTAGCCGTCTCTCTTACTAGCTCTGCTGTAGTTACCCAGCTATTTGGTAACTCTTCACTGCCACCCAGTGCCTGTCTTAACTCATCCCTGAACAGCACCTCACAATTACCCTTTTTCAATTTCCATCATTTGATCCTTGGTGCTGCCCTCACACTCTTCCTCCTCTTCTTGATCATCATCGTTATCCTACAAACCACCATCCTATGCTGCCTAACTACACTTTCTATGGTCACCACTTTACAGTCTTCAATCTGGCCCTCCTACATAAGATATAATCCACCTGTGTGCATCTTCCTCCACTCTTGTATGTCACCCTATGCTCCTCCCTCTTGTTAAAATACGTATTCACCACAGCCATGTCCATCCTTTTCGCAAAATCCACTACCATCTGACCTTCTGCATTCCTTTGTTTAACACCATACCTACCCATCACTTCCTCATCCCCCCTGTTCCCTTCACCAACATGCCCAGTGAAATCTGCTCCAATCACCACTCTCTCACCCTTGGGTACAGTCATCACCACTTCATCCAATTCAATCCAAAATTTTTCTTTCTCATCCATTGCACACCCAACTTGTGGAGCATATGCTCTAACAACATTCATCATTGCACCATCAATTTCCAGCTTCATAAACATCACTCTATCCGACACTCTCTTCACCTCCAAAACACTCTTAGCATACTGTTCCTTCAGAATAACTCCTACGCCATTTGTCCTCCCATCCACACCATGATAAAACAATTTGAACCCACCTCCGATACACCTAGCCTTACTCCCCTTCCATCTGGTCTCTTGCACACACAATATACCAACCTTCCTTCTGTCCATCATATCAGCTAGCTCTCTCCTTATACCAGTCATACTGCCAACATTCAAATTTCCGACCCTCACTACCACAGTCCCTAGCCTTTCTCCTCTCTTCCTGCCTTTGGCCATGCCTTCCGCCTCGTCTTCTCCTTCGGCCAACAGTAGCCCAATTTCCGCCAGCACCCTGTTGGCTAACAGTACTGGTGGCAATCGTTGTTAACACAGGCCTCGACCGATCCAGTATGGAAATATTTACTGGTGTCTGCATGAAATGATTTGGTGAAATTTTACGCCGGATGCCCTTCCTGACGCAACCCTCCCCATTTATCCGGGCTTGGGACCGGCACAAAGAAATGCACTGGCTTGTGCATCCCCAGTGGCTGGGTTATTTTATTCCATTTTAGTAATCATTTTAATCCTGTTATTTGATGACATTGGAGAAAGCAACTTGATGAGGTTTTCCTTGTTTCTGAAAGTGGTGTCATTTAGAGGTCTTCATTTGTAAACCAGCAGGAAAGTCTACCTCCCAGCTTCTGAGATAGCCTGTGTAGTATCTTTGCAGTGACAGACCTTTGAAGGATATACCTTGGCACAGGCCTTCTGCAGATGAAGCTGATGTTAGATTAACTCCTTGACAACTGCATCTGTTGATTTTATCATTGGCTAGCAAGGATTTATGCCTGTTACAATCCTTAACTCAGTAAAAGGCAAGGGGATAGTGGAAGATGAACTTATGGCTTCCATCTTGAATGGTACATCCTGGGATGCCAGCAGTGCTCAACAGCTGGTTGATTGGTTGGAGGTGATGGCTGACCTGATTAGTACATAGGCTTGATACCCTGAGTCATCTAACTATGAGCTGGAAGAACTCAGTGCCATGGACATGCCTACTAATACCTCACCAGCTGGGCTGATCAGTTGTGGGGTAACCATGTTCTACACAGTTTCCCTGTGCTAGGGTCGATGGATAAGGATCTAGACACCAAACAGATGTTTGATGTCTGTTGGTTAGTCATCAGTACAAGAATGATGGAACCTTGGCACAGTTTTAAGGCAGGTCTGATCTTGGTGCAGACCTCACTACCCATTGTGCAAACTTTAGCCGATGTAGGATCAGGATTTCATTCCTCTGTACCACAGTGCCAGACATCTAAGGCCATATGCTGTTTGCAGACTGCTGTAACTTTGGTTGTTCAGATGTTAGGGCTAAAGGGCAGGCATGTAATTTTGCAAAAATATGTAGCTGAGACTGTCCTCCCTTAAAATCCTAGATGGCCACCTTAAGAAGGTTTTTTATTTATTTATTTATTTATTTATTTATTTTAGTCAGTCCACCTAGAACCTAGTCATTGACCTTTTTAAGAGGAAGCACCATCATCACTCAGGAAGGTCTTTCAGACATACCCATAAAGGAAGAAGCTGCCTCATTATCCAAGGAAGGTGCTTGACTCTTTATGGTCTTGTCTATCCCTATACCATCTAAGTCATCCAAGAGACTGACCCTATTGGCTGTTATGTAGTAATTCTGAGTTTAATCTAGGGCTGCTAATGGGGGCAGTTCTCTAACATCACCCAGTCTTGGACAACCATCACAATGATCAGTAGGTTCTTGCAATGGTCATCCTTGTTCAGAGTCAAGTCGCCAATCAGAAAGAATGCAGCTGCTGCATCAATTCATCTTAGCAGGACACCTGAGACATAATCATGCTGCAGTACTGAAAGGGGCAAGAGAGACTGTCACAGTTTTGGAGGAGAGATGAAAGTTTTACTTCCATTTTTCTTTGTCCTGAAATGGGGCAGGCGCTTTACATCTCCTTCTGGGCCTCAGCAACTTAAATCAATACCTCCTGTAAATCCATGTTTGGATTGACACTCAGGGTCTCTTTCCCCTTCTCTTGCAGGATGTCTGGATGGTGTCGGTGCTCACGATAGATGCCTTTTGGCACTTTACTTTTTTTGTTTAAATAAAACTCCAACTTTAACATATCAATCCTCAAACATAGTAAACTTTCTCTGTACCTGGCAGCTGGATCTAAATTTAACATGATTTACATTATTATCTTGACAAGAAGATACACAGCTGTTCCAGTCCATTATTTTGTATTATGTGTATTATATTTCATTATCAACATATCAACTCTATAAGTTGTCACATTATTTTGTGTGGTACCAGCTACTCAGTTCAGTTAAACTTGGCAACATTTAACCAGTTCTTTTGTATTCTATCTCAACTATGACTTCATTCATTCCCATTGTTAACTAAACTGTATACATCTATTTACAATAAATAACTGCACTTTTCCAGACCCTTCCTGCTAGGTTCCTGTAGTATCAAGGCACTTTCTGTTTTGTTCCTATCCTTCCAAGAACTTTAATGAAGTAAGTGTCTTCCTGCTCTGTCTGTCCCTCCCATCTTCCTGTGAATCTTTGCTAGTCCTAATTCTCTTTTTTCCTTCTCTAGTAATGTACATATTTTGTAACTGCCTTCACCTTTAGAGTTTCTTTTCCATTTCTTTGCCAACTTTTGTCCCTGTTGACTCTTTCTTATCCTCTGAAATCCCTTCTTCATAGCCTAAGAACAATTTCTTCAAAAGTTTAACTACATATTGCTGTTTTCCCTTCATTAAATCTTCCATTTCCTACCTGAACTTCCTTAATGCTCTACAGTCCTCAGAAATTTGGCTTCAGATCTCACGTCTGTCTTGCATCTCCAACACATGTCTATTTTTAGGGATGTTGTAGCTAGCCTTGTTGGATTGTAGAACTCTTTATGCAAACAATTCCAAGCAAAATTTCTGAACCTTCCAGCTTTGGTTATATATCTGGGTAGTTGTATATATAATCTCCTCCCAATCTTCCTTCATAATAGTTGTAGCTATCTCCTCTTCCCATTTTTCACACCGTTTGTCCATCTTCCTTATCTCCATTTTCTATCTTTCATTGTTTTCCCCTCATTTTTTATCTCATGGAGCAATTCTGGAGCCCCTGTATAACTATCCCATTCCTTTGCCAATGTCTGCCACTTACTTCTAATCCCATGAAACTCCCACTCCATGAAATTCCTCCTTCACCTCTTCTCATGTTTAGTTTCTCTCCTGACAATATTTGGGCCCAAAATGTAACTTGCTGCTGTGTCTTCCCCATCTTGAAATTGCTTCCGCCTTACCCTCCTTAAGTCTATCTAGTGAGATTTCACTCTGCATCCACACCTCTCCCGTTTCCCTCACTAGAGCTGCTGCACTGCATCCTGCATTTGCTTCATTCATTGCAACTGAAGCTGCTCCCTCGTAGTGTTTAGGAGAAGCTCCATAATATCTCTTCCCTCCCTCCATCACTTTTCACCTTCAATAATCATTTTTCCCAGTCTGCACTGTAGCCCATATCTACCATTCTTAACATATTTCCCAGCACAAAAACTTGTAAGGTCATCTGTAAATCAGCTGTCCCCATCCCCCGATCCTCCAGCACTGCTGTTACCATGTCCCATGCTACCATAGGTGTTTCCCGATCCCATACAAATTTCCTGGTAAATTGTTTTATTTTTATAAATAGATCTACCCCTGGAATATCCAAAAAGCTTTACCTGGGTGCACATATCTGCACCATGTAATCTAGATCCATTCTCATTATTCTCCATTTTCTAAGCTGATCTTTCACCTTGTTATATATTTGCTCATAAGTGCTTTTCAATGACTCTTCCATTGTACCTCTCAGTTTTACCCCAAGTATTTTATCTCATTCACCCACATCTTTACTTGCACTTCTTCTCCAAGCACTTTTTCCCTCCCTACAGCTACAGCCTTTCTTTTGTCTTGATTAATTTTACACCACAACCTTTTCCGAAATTCCTGTATGATTTGCCATAACTTTCTCATGTTTTCCTTGTGCCTCAATGTGACCAGAACAACATATGCATACTGTGCAACGTTTTTCTGTGATTGTACGCATTTATATCCCCTAAGCTGTGATCTCTAGATAATTTCTGCAAGTTGCCCTATAAATACATAAATAAATAAATAAATAAATATATATATATATATATATATATATATATATATATATATATATATTGCAAATGACAGGGGACAGCCCTGCCCTGTACCCATAGATACCATGATACTATCCAAAAACCTAGCCATTATTTTTACTCTTGCTCTTGCACCCCCTTTCAGTGTGTTTATCTGTTCCTCTGGGAATCCTCAGTGATACTTCATTCTTTGAGGTCAGTACACAAGTGTTCTCTGGTCTGCTGTGGTTACACATTTTTAGTACAAAGATTTGCAATTTAGGATTTTTTGGATTTTTGTGTACCTCTTCCTGGACTAGCAGCTAGTAGCCATGTCCTGGGACTCTCCAGTGCCAGAACTTTTGCAGAGTTCCTTGACTGCAGTCCCTAAAGTTACCATAAATCAGACGTCCCATTTAATTCCTGTCAAGGGGAATGCAGTAATTGGGTTAGTGCTAGATGTTTTCCAGTGATGGGCATACCTGTTTTTGGAGAGAACTCAGTGAGTCATGACCTTAGTTAACTGGGTGTGGCGATCATTGCAGTCTGTGATTCTGTTTTCTCTGTTAATAGCTGTCATGATCTTTACAGTAACATTTGCATGCCTAAGAAAGCAAGTGTTGTAATGGACTATGAGGTGTCACTAGCTGAAGGACCACTGCTAGTTCATTGACTTTCTTCTGGTGTCAGTTGCTTCTTACTAATGCCCTGCAATTGTGGGTCAATCACCACCAGTCCTCTGGTTGGCCTTTTTCTTCATGCATTTAAACTAGTCTCACATTCTAATAATGGATGCATTGCTTTGCACGATGGGGAGGTCACTTTTTAGCTACCATGTAGTGCAGGGAATATGTCTCCTTCCTGGATAGGCGCTCCACATCAGGTAGAGAGTGGTTCTGCTGACCTTAAAGGCCATGGAAATGAAGTTGCTTCAGAAGCCTCTCCCCATCTGGTCAGAGAATCAGTTGTGCCTACTGTACATAGTCACATCTAGTCTATCTGTGGGCCAGAGACAGCAGCATCACTCCCTCAGCAGTCCACATTTCAAGGGAAAGCGAATGACCTGGCAAATTTTCTGAGCAACTCTTCTTATTCTTCTCTCTCACAGCTGCAATTCAGAGGCCTTTCCTGGTTTGAGTCCTCCAAATATGGGGTACTGCAGAGGTCAGATTACATGCCACTGAGGAATATGTGGTCCTCAAAGTGAAGTCAGTGTAGATGCCATGTCTTATCACAAAGCTCAGAAAAGAAAGACTAAAACTCACTTTCATTCTTCATTGCCTACAGTGAAAAATGTGACTTTATACGGTCTTCTCATTTCAACAGAGGACATCCTTTTTGGATGAGGGTGACAGTCTCATCCACCTCAGAGCCTAGGTGCTGCGGTAACATCTCTGATCCCACTGGATTTACCAGCCAAGATCTTTGAGGCCATTGAAGATGCTGGGAAGGTCTCCACAAGGCTGACCTGTACCTCAAAGCAGAAAAAGCTCTCTTTTAGGGATGAGCAATATTTGCTGCCATCTCATTTGGTTAGCTTGCAGGTAATCTTGACTTCTCCCAGACACATGCATGATCTGGGTCTGATATTCTACAGTCATGGTGCAGGTGCCAGCTTTTTCTGCCCATTGTGACCTTATGGGGGGATTTATGACCCATCACTGATTTTTCAAGCAGTTTGTTAAACAAGTGCTGTAGACACTCCTTTGAAGAATATATCCTGTCTGTGCACTCTGCACTCCAGGGTAGACGAGTTTGGTCATGTTCTGTTTGAGCCTGCTAGCTCAGTGGCACTAAAATTTATTTCTATGAAACTACTCTTCCTGGTGGAGGTAACCTCTGTGTATAGTCTGAACATCAGGTCATCGTATGCAGGGAGCCATGTTTGGTCCTTCAAAACACTCCTGTCCATTAGAATTAATCCACACTTTCTTCGCAAGGTGGCTTCTGAAAATATCCCTAAAACAGACTTTCACTTTTGAGGGACTGAAATCAAGACCTTGTGCACTCTGTGCATGTTGTCAGTTAATATAGGGAATGTACTTCATAGTCAGTGCTGCAGTACTGATTCTTGGGTCTTCCTGCCATGCAGAAGCCCATGACCTGCTCAGTTTCCGGACTCATTGCATCATCCCTGGCTGACGGACCTCCAAAGACCATGTGGACGTCAGGGTATAAGAAGGCCATCCAGCACCATTTAAAGTTCTTTCTAGCTATTTAGTCCAGTGAGCTTCACTTGTGTTCAAAATGCTTGCAGTTCAGTCATTTTATGTTTCCAGTGTTTCCTTTTTTTGTTTAAGTACCCCGGTGGGGATTTTCCTCTGTTAATTTAATGTTAAAAATGTCAATTTTTTGAAGTGTGGGAAGCAAATACCACATAAAGATTTTCACTCGTTTTGTCTGTTATGCTTGGGAACTCAGCACAATGTCTCTAATTGTCCTGACTCTGCTAAATTCCGAGCAAAACTCCTAAAATGTAGGGCCAAGGTGTTAGCTGCCAATAAAGGAGTCTTTGTTTTTTGCCCCCTTGGTGGATTTGCAAACACCAGCTTCTGACTGTGTCATTCTAAAGAAACAGAAAAACAAAAAAATCAAGAACTGACATTTCCGATAAAGCTCCGTTTATAGTCCCTAAGTGGACTGACAACCCAGGTTAAGCACCATTGCAGCCTCCTGGTTCTGTGACTGCTAGGTCTGAGCCCTCTGGCACTATCCCATGGTAGGTCTACCATGGTTTCCATCTTACCTACCACTGTTACCCTAACACAGAAGTTGGTCGGGTTCTGAGGTAGCTCAGCAGGCTTCAGCTTCTGAAGTACGTGGGTCTTAAAGGCGACACCCTGTCTACCTCAGCTACCAAATGTTGGATGACAACACCCTTGGGTCATCCCTTCTAAACAGACACTTAAACTGAAACAAACAATTTCTTTTTTCTTCACCTGTGCCCTTAGCCACTTCTACTCAGGCCAAAGCCCAAGACCTCCTAAAAACATCACAGGAATTAATGACCATTCTGAAATCTGGGAATGCCTCCCACACTTCTGCTCCTGAAACGTCCCCATCTAAAAACAGCAGTAAGGTGGCCTTTCAGGGAGATTCAGATTCCTCAAGCTCAGAAGAGGAGGAGTTGGAGTTCTATTCTGGGCACCTTATATCACAAATTTGTCCAGATTCTGACTCTGATAACACCTTCTCTTCTGCAACCCCCCCCTGAGGACCTCTGTTTCTGGGGTGCCCTTCATAGAATGAAGGAGGCTTTCAGTTGTGAAAGCAAATTGTTCTTACAAGCTCAGACCCATTATAAGGAACTGCTAAGGTTGCTTTCTCCCAGGCCACCAAAAGAACAGGAGAGCCTCTTACCAATTAGTGTCACATATTAGCGTAAGGAAATAATGTGAGGAAGAAAAAGGTGCCTGACTGGTATAGGGGAGAGTGGGATATTAGATGATGTGCCCAGAGGGAAAGCATTTACAAATTGATTCAGACGTGAGATAATCTTTAAATTGAGAATGGAAAGAAGGGTATGAGGTAGTAGGGAGGGATTCCCAGAGTTTGGAGCTTAGGATGGAGAATGCATGATTAGTGCAACAAATCCTGGTCAACAGACATTGAAGAAATGGACTAGAGTGTTTAAGACTTCTTAGAATGTAACATAGGTGGTGGGTTGTATGAAGAGGTTGGAGGCGAAGGACTGACAAGTGTTTGTTTGAGGAGTTGTAGATTTGGGATTCATGAAGCAGGGTAGCACATTGTTGAATAGGTAGCCAACTGACTTTATTAAGTGTGATACAATAATGGTCATTTCTAGTGGACAGGGTAACAAAACAGTAGAGTTGCTTATAACAGTAGATAGAGTTGCTTATAGTTTGGATGGTGAAGGAGCTTTTCTTGGATGCTGCTGCAACCAGTGGAAGAAAGAATTCAAACTGTGCTAGAAGAATGCTTTCAACTATAGCATTTCCTGGTTGTCTGGAAAAAGGGGGATTTTATAGGACCAAAATAAGAGGGACTTTATTTTCTTCGATATTTGTTTTAGGTGAAGGTGAAAGTTGAGTGTAGTATCAAGCCTCATACCAATGAGATGACTTGATCAATAGGGTTGTCAAGATGGTCACGGATAAGAAGAGATTGAGAGTTATTCTACCACTTGGGGAAGGTACCGGACAACATTGTTTTAGTTTGCAAGTGCATTTCTTCATTAAGCCATGTGATAAAAGAAAAGAAGTCAGCTTGTAGGTGTTGCTGTAACTAAACAGATATGCTGCTGGCATGTTAGCATTTTTGGAACTCTCCCACCTGTGAAATAAAGGGTCAGGTTTCACTTAGCAGTCTGGTAGCAAGGGGTTGTCAGCAAGGGAAATAACCAAGTGAGTTACAGCCAATATTTTTCATTCAGGTATAATAGCTGGAGTCTTCATTATAGCAAAGGGCATTGTTCACAATGGGCATGACTGGTGGACAAAAACTTAACATATGTCCTGTAGGTACAAGTGTAGATAAACTAGTACCCCGTGCAAAATATCACTGCATAGGAAGCACCAACGGGGGTGGGGGTGGTGGGGTGGGGGGTAAGATATACTAGAAATAATGATGGGGAATAATCAAAAATTACTGAACCCTACAGTATGATTATTGCTCCCGTGTCCACTGCGATTCTCGCTTAACAGGGAACTAATGTATCAAAGAATGGATGAAATTAAAGTGGATCGGCACAGATTGGCCTAATGAAAGACACATTTAGTATCCATCCATGCTATTTTTGATGATCATAACTCAAGAATGAGCCTTGGTTTTCAGTGGGGTTATATGGTAATGTATAAGAAGCAAGAGTCCCTCTCTCTGTCGCATGCTGGGGGTGTCATTTAGTGACATTTCTTGAAGTACAGCAACAGACCAAACATCCTAAGTCAGTGGCAGACACATAAGAGACAGCATGTGGGAATGTGCACACAATATCATTACATGTACTACCGACCTGCAAGAGAAAAATAGAAAGGAATCTCTGGAGACAGTATCGTCCTCAAGGGATAGATCCTGCTAGACTTAGATGCAGACTGGAGAGCACTTCCAAACAGGGTATTTGTTAATACACATTCATTTCTTCTTCTGTATTTTGAAAAAGAAGCATCTAAAGTGTGACCAGGGGCATAATGGGTCCTCATGGAAAGGAAAAGAACTAGGCACATGGGCAACTAATAGACTGCAAAATCAGAAATGCAGTATAAATGAAAAAAAATCTATATAATGTGAAGTTGGGAGAGGATATAACTAAAGGCTGTCTTAGCTGCCCCCCACCCTTCCAGTCACATCTTCCACATAGAAAAATAGTTTTGCACTGTATTACACTCAGAAGAAAAAATGTTTAGAGGACATCTTCACTTAGGAACAGAACACAATCTAAACATTTTATTACACCTTAATTGGTTATGCAGTAATTGCACTTTGCATCAAAATCAAGGTGGTAGTTATTTTATAATTTTTTATACCCCAAAACAACTCAATGGGGGCTTCAGTACTGACCTTTTTTTTCAATCTATCCTCCCACGATACACTTTGTGCCTCAATAATATGTCACAGCTTCCATATCAGCAGCTTAGGTCTTCTGAATTTATTTGCAAAGACTATGCTGGAATCTCTAGTTTCTTAGATAGTCTCTGGGGCAGCATTAGTGTTTACTTTGATTTATGTTAATAATAAGCTGCTAAAAGGGTATTTTATGGTGGTAGAATACTTCTTCCAGAGAATTCCATTACAGGTTCTGTTGTAGTTCCACTTGTAATATCTAGCACCTTCCCTCACCAGCTCCTACAGTGTATAGCGAAGGTGTGATCCTGATACTCGCTCACCTGATATTCTGTAACTGATAAATCCATCCTTGCAGGCTTATAACAACTTTCTGGTGTTCATTCAGAACTACAGACCTACATGTCACCGAACTGGAGACAATTGTCAAGGCAAAAATAATTCAAGATTTAAGTTGGAGAAAAATCAAAGTAGGGAGCTGGTTGGCTATTCCAGGCTCAAATGAGAAACAGATGAATTAAAAGCCAGTCAGTGGTTTGTGAGTACCTATCTAACTAAAGCCCTTTGTCTTTGGAGGAAGATTTCTAGAACAGGTACAGGGGATAGGAGGGTGAAGTTGCCTTTTAACTGTGGCAAGATCTCACTAAGGAGATTAAGCTGTTTCTCTCCAACATATTTTCATAGTATTGTAAAATGTCTGTAGTTGATGGCTCTTAATCATTTCAGCACCAGTACCGCACTAGACCAGATTACTGTTTTTTCACTGTTAAATTCATGATTCCATATCCAAAACATTTTAATACAGATTTCATGTACCCAGCTGTGTTACTATTGTTTAAAAGTCTAAACCTTCTACTCATTATGCACATGTTCATATCTGCTCTGCATACTAACGAACTTTAGTTCCTTATAAAACTTAGCATTAATACTATAATGTGCTGTATCATATACAAATCTAAAGGCCTTTGCAACCACTCTCCTTTGGTACAGGATTCTCAATGTCTTCCCTGAACAAGGGCTATTTGCTAAAAAGGCTCCATCCTGTTAAAAATTTAAACAAAAATAATAGTGTTAGAGCAGGAGAAATGAAGACATAAAAAGCTGATCTTCATACAATGGCTAGTAAAATTGTCTTACAAGGCAGCTGTGTGATACTTTTATGCTGCTCCTCACAGCCAGCAACATACAGAGGTGGACAGTTACCAATTTATATCTTACTAATATAGTCACATCAGCTCCAACAATATAACAGAGAAAGGAAGTGAAGACACAGCTTAAGGAAGCTCAAACAAAGCAAAAGTAGTTTTCTAGGAAGCCTCTACTACATATTAAATATATCAAAGCCAGATTTTCATAACAAAGGAAGCAAGTGTTTGCAAATTTTGCTGCAGGATCTTGCAGTGGGAAGGTCAAGCAAGACTCAGTTTACTAGCCAGCCCCTAGTCAACAGGTGCAGGAAAGTAGGGAATAAGTGGGCCATTAGGAAGCTGGCTAGGAGGATGGGGAGCCAGTGAGCACAGAGGAAACATCTGGCCAGTGGGTGCTAGTTATGTAGGAGGTTAGCCAGTTGGAAAGACATCCAGTAGATTGATGCAGTACATCAGGTAAACATTTGTGAGGTACACAGCTAAACCCACCTTTTGAAATAGGATTAAAGGGGTTTCAATGTAGATATCAGGCTGCAGTGGAGGAGCTAAGTTAATAAGAAACACAACAGATAGGCTATCACAGAGTGACAGATTGACCAGATGTGAGATGTGGAGCCTGTTTTGGTTCTGGCTGTGGAAGTTACTGCAGTGTCAGGCTGAGCTTCTTGGAGAGGATGACAGCAATGTCAAAAAAACACAAAAGAAACTGAAAATTCGAATCAATCCCAAACCAGTGCAAACATGAAAATTGGAATTCTCCATCCTTAAGTACCAAAAACGATCTTTCAAATCAGTCATTATCAGATTATAAATGCAAAGAAAATAAAAAACAGTCATGCTGAAATATTTAGAGACCATAAACAATAAAATACCTCATACTAAAATTTCAAAGTCACATTTTTCCCTTTAAGAACTAGCAGAGACACTACACCTCTAAACCTGGCTAATCACTGTTCCTAAAGAACATAGGAACTGGTTAAACAGTACAAAGTAAGCAGAATATATGAAGTTAGCTTGGCCTAAGCTTTGGCCAAAGTGTTAAGGCTGCCCTTACATTAAGAAGCCAGTCAAAGACCTTGTATTTTCTTTTAGTGCTTCCGCTGCCTTAGGATTTCAGTTAGTTATGATATCTACTATGATTTTACTTGCAGAGCTTCAATAAGTTAATGACCTGAGATATTTTCATTTAGAGCAGGCAGGTAGAAGTCACTGTTGCTCAGTCCTCTCCTCATTACAGAGAAATGTTCACAGATTCATTTTGTCAACTTCTTTACTGTCTTGCTTAAACAGAAATGTACAAACTAGCGAAAAAATATAACTACAAACTATGGCAAAAAGGCCACAAGCAGCAGACAAGTTCTGAAAAAAGGATTTATTACAAAAGACTATAATTGTAAGCGCTTTCGTCTTGCTTCAATGAGCAAGACTTCTTTAGGCAACCAAAAGGGCAAAATACAACCATTTTAAAATACATTAAGGTTTATCACATGACTACTTGAATTAAAGATCTAAAAGGTGTAGCTCACCTCAAATAAAAAGTGTACTATACTAAACCAGGTTGACTTAACCAAATGTAGGCTATCTACATAAAAATACTAAAGTAAACTACATAGAAACATGAATAAACTTTTAAAACTTATTGTCTCAGTAAAATATATTTTATATATATATATATATATATATATATATATATATATATATATATATATATATATATATATATATATATATATATATATATATATATATGGGTCTACCTGAGATGGTCGACACTCATTTGGTCGACAGTTCATTTGGTCGACAGGCAGATTTGCCCCCCTCCCCAATGTTGTGCGACCCTGGAGTTGATATATATAGTTAGAGGGGGTGTGGGGGGCAAAGCCCCCCACATAAAACTGCTTGTCAACCAAATGAACTGTCGACCAAATGAGTGTCGATCAAAATCAGTACAGGACAGTACTCGTAATTAAATACCGAACAATAAAATGTTAAACACAAAACATACAAACATTGTACAGAAAAATTCTACAGAAGAATTCCACTCTGCAAAAACAGAATGGCACAATGGGTTATCTTTGTAAGTTGCTTAATTTAATAACGCAGGCCAAGGAGCACAAGTCATTTAATCATGGGGCATTATAGGCATTCAATTTTATTTGCCATAGTAACTCGCATAATTAAATTGGAATTATGCGAGTTATTATGGCAAATAAAATTGAATCCCTATAATGTCCCAGGATTAAATGACTTGTGCTCCTTGGCCTGCGTTCTTAAATTAAAGAGCTTACAAAGATAACCTGTTGTGCCATTTTGTTTTTGCAGAGAGCAATTCTTCTGTAGAATTTTTCTGTACAATTTTTGTATGATTTTTTGTGTTTAACATTTTATTCAGTATTTAATTATGAGTACTGTCTTGTACTGATTTTAATACTAGTCTTTTGAAAATTTAATGTATATAAATTATATTTTATTGAGACAATAAGTTTTAAAAGGTTATTCATGTTTCTATGTAGTTTACTTTAGTATTTTTATGTAGATAGCCTACATTTGGTTAAGTCAATTAAGTCAACCTGGTTTAGTATAGTACACTTTTTATTTGCGGTCAGCTATACCTTTTAGATCTTTAATTCATGTAGTCATGTGATAAACCTTAATTTATTTTAAAATGGTTGTATTTTGTCCTTTTGTTTGTCTGAAGAAGTCTTGCTCATTGAAGCAAGACGAAAGCGCTTACAATTATAGTCTTTTGCAATAAATCCTTTTTTCAGAACTTGTGTGCTGCTTGTGGCCTTTTTGCCATAGTATATAGAAATGTACACCTATGAATATTGTGGCACATATCTTTTTTGTTCTATTTTTTTGTTTTCCTCTTTATTTTGCTTCTACTTTTTCTCATCACTATTATTTTAATTTTAGATCAAGTTCGTTTCTGTTTATTAACTTATTTCGATTTTATCTCTTCATTGTCCAGCTGGTGAATCTGGGAATCTTGAGGCAATGTTATAACTGCCTCATGTACACAGACAACCCTCTCCTCCTCCCACATAACACAAATACTTGCGAGAGATGCAGCTATTTAGCCAAACTGGAGGCTGAGCTCTCTCAACTCAGGACTGGCAAGACCAGACAGGAGGAGAAGGCAACTACACACACCACAAAACCAGCCTCACATAATGCTACCACTCCACTGAATCAAACACATAAACACACAAAGACATACTCGGAGGCTCTGAGTAAAAATTTACCTAAACAGCAGAGGCCTCCAAAGCAGACACCCAAACAACTGCTACCTCAAGACACCCCACAAGCAACACATAAACCACAAAAGCAGTGTGCAAAGCAGTCACAGCCCTTAAGGCCAAATACAACACCAAACATACTTGTCATAGGTGACTCCATAGTCAGACACACTGACGTCCCACTCACCAGGCTGAACAAGGAGAGGGTCACAGTAAGCTGCCTATCGGGCGCTAGAATCCGCCACATAACACAAGCACTCGGGTCACTCCACGGCAAATACAAATATGACACAGTCATTGTCCATGCTGGTGTGAACGACCTGAGACGTACCTCCCTGGACTACATGAAAAGAGACATAGAGGAGCTCTCTGATTATGTAGCCCAGGCAGGTATGACCCTAACTCTGAGCAGTATCCTTCCTTCACCAAGAATGATGCCACAATATAGAGACAAGATGATCAGCTTTAACAATTGGCTTAATGTCTGGTGTCATTCAAAGGGGATCCAGTGTCTGTCTGCCTGGGATGACATGCTTGACAAGCCACGCTGCTTCAAGGGACGGCTTGCACCTGTCACCCTGGGATTCGGATATTGGCTAAGGCTCTTGCCACCCCCATAGTGCCTTTTTTAGGCAAGGCTCAAATTCTAAACCTACCACCCTAGAAAACAAAAATGGGAAGAAACTGAGGGTAATGCTGCTCAATGCCAGAAGTCTAAATCTCAAAATGCACGCACTCGAGGCCCTTCTCAGTATGGAGAACATCGATGTCTGTGCTGTAACTGAAACCTGGTTCAAGGCTCCTGAGAGCACCCTGGCACTATTAGGTTTTACCTCATATCATGTGTTCCGGCCCCAAAACCCGGACCACACCACAAAAGGAGGGGGTGTATCCATATTCATAAAGGATACCCACACCTCCAGGTTGGTGGCAACGCACGAAGCTTCGGAAACCATCCAGGTGCAACTAACCATAGGCAAAACTGCTCTACAAATTGTAGCATGCTACAGGCCACCCTCTCAAACTCAGGAACCCCACACAGCCTTCCTGAAGACACTGGAGGGTATAAATGTATCTCCAAACACCATCATATTGGGTGACTTCAACTACCCGAATATAGACTGGGAACATTACTCAAGCCCTAACTTTCTAGCCCAACGGTTCCTGGAGTTCATAAATTCAAATGCCATGGAACAGCTAGTCACTGTTCCCACGAGAGGAGAATATATACTAGATCTCATTGTCACAAACATGGGGACAAAATGCTCCACACCGGAAGTATATCCCTCATTGGTGAGATCTGATCATAAACTAATCTCACTGGAAATCCACATCCCGCCCCCACCCCAAACAGAAAAGACCATAGTGAAGAACTTCTCTAAAGCAAACTTCACACTACTCAAGACTGGTGTGGTATCCTTCAAGGCCCCTGAGCCAGTGGAAACCACAACCCAAGCTGCGGAAGCCCTTACAAATGCCTTCTATGAACACCTCCAGGACTGCATGGATCAGGCAATCCCAAATAAAACCAAGACTCTTTCCACAAAGGGCAAACGTCCAGTCTGGTGGACCCCAGCCATTAACAAACTTTACAATAAGAGGAGAAAGCTATTACATGATAGAACAAAATCCATAAAAGGGAAGTCACCCTGATTATTATTAGTAAAAAAATACGAGCACTCATAAAATCAACTAAGGCCAATTTTGAGAGAAAAATTGCCATGGATTCAAAGGACAATCATAAGGCCTTTTTCAGCTATGTTAGGAACCTGGCTGGAAACTCCCAGATATGCTCAGAATTAGTCCAAAATGATACAAAAATCACTGAACCCACAGACATTGCCAACATACTGGCAGACAGGTTCAGTGCAAACTTCACCCCCCCTAAAGGAGAGATAACTATCCCAGCCGAGTGTAGCCTCCCGGACATCTCAAATGCGCAGGTGAAAGCTGCACTCTCTAAAGCTAAAAACACAGCATCAATGGGACCGGATGGTGTCCCCGGCTGTGTGCTACACGAGCTAAATGAGGAATTAAACCCGCACATAAGGCAGCTATTTAATCTCAGCCTTACCACAGGATAACGTGCCCAAGGAGTGGCGTACGGCAACTGTAGTCCCACTCCACAAAGGCGGCGCCTCTACGGACCCTGTTAATTACCGCCCCATAAGCTTAACAAGTCTAGTCTGCAAAGCTATGGAGAGGATCATAATGGAGCTCATAAACAAAAATATAGGGGACTTGCAGACATTGGACCCGACCCAGTTTGGCTTTGTCAAGGGAAGATCATGCCTTTTGAACTTGGTTGACTTCTTCGAAACAGTCACCAAGGCCATTGATGAGGGAAAGGCAGTCCATACAGCCTACCTTGACCTTGCAAAGGCTTTCGACACAATACCCCACTCGGGTATTGTAGAAAAACTTACCAGCTTAAATGTAAACCCATATGTCACAAGATGGGTTGCAAACTGGCTTAAGGACAGAACCCACAGGGTTAGAGTTGCTGGCGCTGTGTCAGACTCCAAGCCAGTCACAAGTGGTGTCCCACAGGGCTCGGTCCTTGGCCCCCTATTGTTTGGCATCTACTTCTCAGAAGTACAGGCCAACATAGGAGGACTTTGGCTGACAAAGTTTGCAGACGACTGCAAACTGGGCGCCATAGTGGAAAGTGCATCAGACACGGATATCCTTCAGAAGGGACTCACGGAAACAGATAGCTGGTGCCAGAGCCATGGCCTGAAGTTAAACGCCAAAAATGTATAGTCATACCCTTCGGGAAAAACAAGGTAACCCCAAGCTACCATATAGGTGGCAATCCATTAAGCACAGAAGAGGTTATCAGGGACCTGGGGACCCAGGTTGACAGTGGCCTTTCTTTTGACACTCACATTGCTAAAGTGGTTAGAAAGACCTTCTACATTGCCCACCTGATCATGAAGGGATTCACATCCAGATCTAGTGAGGTTATTGTTCCCCTGTACTCTTCACTTATCAGACCAATGATCGAGTACAATGCCCCATTCGGGATGTATCTCACCCGACATCTGCAGCAATTGGAGAGACCCACAGAGTTCCTCACCAAAAGGATAAAGGGACTCCAAAATCTGTCATATGCTGCCAGATTGAAGAAACTCCAGCTCTATTCAGTCGCATACCGTCTGCTCAGAGGTGACATGTGCCCGACATACAAGGCCATGTCCAACCCGGAATTAATGGACATGCTCCACATCAAAAAATCCAAATCCACCAAAACCATTAGAGCAAGCGACTTAAACCTTAGCACGGATATAAATAGGACGTGCTGGAGGGATAGATTTATCACTCAGAGACTCCCTATGCTGTGGAATAAAATCCCGGTCCATGTGAGGCAGAGCACCTCGCTGACTCTGTTCAAGAGAAATCTAGACCTGTGGATGGGAGATCGTAGGTTTACCCCGGGAATCATCTCTGTGCCACTGCTGGACAGAGGCACAACAAACTAATGGGCACAGTATTTTTTCATATAAGGGGTGGCGTAAGCCACAAAAATTTGGGCTAGGCTTATAAATGCCTTAGGGCAGATAGCCTAGTATAAACCTATGAACCTATGACAGTTTTACTACCTGATAACTAGTTTTAATTCGACTATAGTGAGCTTTTTATTTTTAGCCAAAATCACCTTATTTCCTTGAGGCTGTTTGATCTTCTCCCAGGCTTCCTGCTGGCATTGTGCAAACCTGCAAGAGGCTGGGAATTTGTAAAAAATCAAGTAACTGGTACTCCTCACTGAAGGCTTTGGTAATATGTGGGATCTGGACGCGCTTTTGCTCTGTGCTTTCTGGTTTCCGCCATGGGGCAAACATGGCAGATACATGTGATGCAATTCTGTACTATGTCCCATGGAACCATTTTTCCATCAGGTACAGGTAAATGGGAGTTGTAATCCTATAGCTCCAGCTAAAGTATTGTACTCAAATGACAGAATCAAGTCCTGCAATGTGGTTCAGACAAACATTTATTATAACAATGTGGCTTGATTCCAACTATGGCCTATTACCATGGCAGCAATATTCTCCAGGTTTTTCACTATTCCATGATATACAGGTAGTGTTGCCATTTGGTATCATTCAACCATAAAGCTGGCAGAGGATTAAGATAGTCACAACCAAATCTTTGTAGTGTGCCATGGGTGCAGCAGCCAACTATCTACAGCTCCTCGTGTACTGTCTAACCACCAATGCAGGATGTTCTTTCAGGTATATCCTTGTCTCCTCAGTACTAAAGTCATTTTTATGGCTATTTCCGGATGACTTCAACGTTGTGGCTAAAAATAAGTCTTTGGAAATTGAAAAAGAATTTCTTCACATTATGAAAGGAGTCAGGTTGCTCAAGTTGTTGCCACTGCTACCAACAGACAAGGACGTACACTGAATTTGATGTTTCACTAGGTGTTTTGATCAGTGACTTGATAGTGGAGCCAGTCACATGGTCATATCTCCTGGTTTCTACTGTGGATGACTTAACCCAGATGCAACCCTTGACCAATGTCTAGTGGCTGGTAGAAGCCTCAGTCTGGTCACTGCTGATTTATTGGTTCCTACTCTCCATGAGCAACAGCAGGAGTTCAGTACTGAGGGTCTAGATGAGGCTACTGGGCTTTGAAGCAGGGCTTTGACCAGCTCTCTTTACCACTTGGTTCAAATCATATACTTCCTGTCTTCTTTCTGCTACATGAGTCATGGTACAACTTGTGCTCGGAGAACTAAGGCAAGGCAAAAGTTAGAACACAGGTGGCATTGTACCAGCCAGTTAGAGAACAAGCCTCTACAGGGAGAGCATTTTTCGGTTTACCAGGTGGAGATCTCCAAAAGTTGTCATTATACTTGTCTCCAGGAGAAGCTTGCAGTGGTGAACCAAATGGCAGCTCTCTTCAGGGTGAAAGGAAGTGTTAATATTTTAGCCCGTCTCTCCACACAGAAGGGCCTCATCAAGAGGAGAATCTGAACTAGCTGCTTGGCTGCCAAACTTACCATGATTAGGCCCAGTGTTGGCAGAGGTGTTACTTCTGCTTTGTCTTTTTAGTGCAGAAGAATAAGGCTATGAGCTGTTAAGGAACTTCGTCCAGTAGTATGGAGTTTGATTCCCTCAGCTTCTGTTTGCCTACTGTGTGACTCTGAGCATGTCTACTGTGTGACTCTGAACAAGTTGCTGAACCAAACAGTGCTCTTGGTTCATCCCTGAAAACAGGCCTGGGTCTAGGGAGTTTATCTAGTTAAAAAATAAAGAAATTAAAATTTTAAGAAAAAGATGCTCACATGGTGATACTGTGATGTCCGATTGTGTATTTATCATATGTTAATGCCTGAATGTGCTAGTCCCAGTTTATATGTTTTTGTTACTCTAGTTTCCAGAATATGCCCAACTACATTCGAACTGTATACTTATCCATCTAGGATTGTCACATAATGCCTGGAGGGGTAGAGTCCAGTTCTTTACCTGGTCACCAGTTCCTCTTTTAGGGTTGAATTGTTTCCATCATTTTTAAAGGAAGAATTAGTTTTTTCACTCCTTAAAAAAGATTGGTTAGTTGCAGATGATGTGGATAATTACAAACCTATCTTAAACCTCCCTTATGTGGTAACCTTAAAAAGGTTGTGCATATACAATTGGTGGCACATTTGAGTGGTAATAACATCAATGATCAATTTTAGTTTGGTTTTTGATTGGATACAATACAGACAAGGCCACTGCATGGATCTTAAACAACTTTTAGTAAAAGTTTAGTGTTACTGTATGATCTTAATCTTTTTAAATTTCTCTCTGTGGAATCTGACATGGTTGACCATGTGATCCTTTTGGACCATTTGAAGTATTACTGTGGAATCACAGGTGTTATAGTAGACTGATCTGCTGCCTAACTATCTTGGCAAACGAGGATGGTATCACGGATTTATTCTGATCATTCCTACTGTCAGAACACTATCAAAATGGTCACCATAACTATACACATGCCACCTTCCAAAATGTGTGTCTCAGTGTAATCCATATCATAATCTACAAAAATGACAAATTAGTATTTGCATTATAGGTGTGGAATTTGGGTGTAAATATGTGAGGACCAGGTGTCTGCTGTCATAAAGTTGTCTTGCTTTAATCTAAGGGACATTACCCTTGTTAAGCACCTTATTCTACCTGTGTATCTTTCACTAGTGGTACATGGCTCAGTTCCTTCCAGGCTGAACTACTGCAACACCGTATACCTAGGGCTTCCAGACTCTGAGCTTGATGGACTTCAGCTTGTGCAGAACTCTACAGTCCAGTTATTGCCAGGAGCTACACCAATATTGCACTGGTTACGATCCTGTATGGTCTGCACTGGCTGCCAGTTCTGTTGAGCATCATATATAAGGTTCTAGTCCTGGGTTATCTAGCCCTCCATGACTTTTGTTCCCCTTACATTAAGGGGATGCCAGCCCAGTATCAGCCATCTTGTACCTTGCACTCAACTGCCTTGGAGCTGTGGCTGTTTCTTAGCCTTGATTCAACTCTTCAGGCAAACATTATTTTGCTTGTCAAGGGCATACCTTTGGATCTTCTTACCAGGATGGTCAAGATGCCCTTGTGGCTCACAGGTTTTAAACAGTCTCTTAAACTGTAGTAAAATGTACTAAGACAGTATGATTGGGCCAAAGCTGCAAACACAAATCTACATCAGCAACTTTGTCTAAGTTGCTTGATTTGAAATTGTAGCTTCAAAAACAAAATGTTAAAAGAAATGTCTGAAAATACATGTTAAAAAGAACATCTCCTATAATTGCAGGCATTGTACAACAACATTTTATAAAATTTTCTTTTTTGTCTGACCACCCCCTTCCTCCTGCCCAGCCATCTATCATCAGCAAAGTCCTATGGTCCTTCCTCAGTCTTCTGACAGGACAGCCATTGCACATGGCTGGTTTAATAATCCTCATGGGCCAAGGCCTGCAAGCAGATAATGCTTTTGTATAACTGTACAGAGAATGGGACAGGAGATCAGGGCAACCTGGTATATTACCATCCTACCAGCTACAGAAGGCTTTTTGCCATGCCCTACTCATAGGTTCATAGGTTAGTACTAGGCTAACTGCCCTTGTGGGCCACTTTCAGCCTAGCCAATTACCCCATGTGAGAATCAAACCCTGAACCTTCTGTTTGTAAGGTAAACACATTAACCATTATGCCAACCTCCCACCCCAATAACTGAGACATGAATGTCCTGCATCTGCTATAGGACTAGAGCTTCTGGTTTTCCACAGAGGAGCTGTAGCCACTACAGGATAGGTGAGCCAGCAACAATGACTATCTTTATCCCCTCCAGCTGACTTCTCAGGAACTGAGTCTGCTGCTTGAGCCTAGGTCACTTGGGTCTCAGTCCCTCTGTTGTACTATTTCCTAAGCAAAAAATTAACAAAATATCTTGCAATACTTATGCAGTCTTACTTTGTTCGTGAAGATTCCATGCTACAGTTGTTTTGATTGACTAGAAATATGAAAACTGAAAATACTTGCTGAATTTATCTGACCAGACCCTAAATAATCAGAGTTACAGCTTTTGTCTTCACATTGGCATGCATTGTTTACTTTGTACTACAAAACTCAACATGTTTCCTTCATGAGCAAACTTTACAGCTTGCAAACCAGCATGAGAAATCGTATTTAGATGCTGGGGTTTTCAAACAGTGTCATAGGCAGGTAGGGTTAATGAGGATGACACATGAGGTAACTGCCCACGACATGTCATGTACATGAGCTGTCGCAGTCGTGTTTCATAGCAGGTTAATGTTTGCTAACATTCTTGCGCTTCTTATGCTGTCAGCTCAGTGATACAAAATGCCAAACTATGAAGCTATAGTAGTAAGCCTTTCAAGTTAGAAATGTTGAATACTGATGCTTTTTGGATCCCCAAAGATTTGAATATTTGCGGCCAGCTAAAGGGAAGATCAAGCCCTGATAACAATGCTGTACAAATAGCATTTGAACACTGGGCCCAATATTTTTGCAGATTACATGACACAAGTTCAAGAAATGCATTTTAATACAACGTTTCACTTAATGTCAGTCTTACTGCTCCACAGCATTTTTTGTAGAAACTTGCTTTGTACTGTGCAACAGTTAGAAATCCACCTCTTCGGGCTGTCAGTACAATTACTGTATAAAGCTGGCATCTGCACATGTCATTTTATACCTTGCTTGCCCAGGATCCAAGCAGACTATCCACCTAGTCCACGACATGGGCTTAAGTAGCTTAACTAAGGAAGCTGACCAACAGACCTTGACTTGGCCATGGACTTGAGGAAATAGGCTTCCAAGTCTGCCAGGACCTTATCAAGCCTGTGGCCCTAACATGGGGAAGCGGTAGTAAGTGTAGTCACATAGGGATAGGAAACCTGACCCAGCTCCGGGATGCTCAGAGAAGAGCAATCTACTCAAACGTGTATTATCACACCAAGTTCCAACACAACAGTACAGATCACCATTGCAGCTACAATTACTAAAGAGAAGATTCTCAGAGCTCACTAAGAGTGGGAAATGGAAGCACTGGATGGGCTGGGGTGTACAGTGAAGAACTTCTCATATTTTTAAAGAGTATCCAAACATAAAATGCAAATTTCTCAAACAAGAAGTGCCAACAGCTGAAAGAAATAAATGACGAAGTTGTTAAGAAATATTTGCTGCCTCTTTAAAGTTCCACTTACTGAACAAGGTCAAGGAAAAATTAAATCCTGTTCAAAATCCATAATGGAGAAGCAACTGCAATATTGCAGATCACATACTTGCATGAGCAATGCAGTCAGACTGCTGAAAAGCTGCTGCCTCCAGAAGACCATAGTAAAACATTTTCATGCAGCTGTTTCCGCCAGCTGTCATACTTTACACAAGGCCTTGCAGCTGCCTCGGGAGTCTGCTCATTACATGATGAAATTCCATTCTTGGTTTAACATATGGGAATCTCTCAACATGTAAATGCATTCATTTTCACAGAAGGATACATGTTGTCCATACTGTCATGAAGGCATTTCCCATATGTGCATTCTCTACATCTTTACACAATATTTTTAGCTTTATTTCGTCATTAGATAAAACAGCAAAAATTGCTCGGCCCACATCAAGCTGTTTGTATTTCAAAGGCAAAAACAAATAAGTAACCATAAGATGGATAGCCCCTTGAAAGTCACAAGTCATTACCATAACTAGTGAAAAGAAGCTAAAGGTGACATCTACAGCCCTAAAAGCTAGAACAACAGACGTGTTCCTATCATATCAGCTGAGCTGTAAAGAGGACCCTCGATGATAGGGTCCTTGGGTTGGTTCACCATTTCCATCAATCACAATTCAGCAAAATTTTAGGCAGTTCCTGCTCTCTGATGTACAGATACTCTTTCTAATGTATACAATGATGTCACAAACCCACATACATAACTGCTCTCGTATCCAATGTCTACCACCTCTTCTACTGTCGTTAGATAGCATCATGCTGATATACAAGGATGTAGAGGAATGGTATAGCTGATCCATCAAGGAAAAAAAAATGCTTTAATTGGCTACATGCTATTGAAAAAAAACATCCTTGCTGCTAAACTTACAGATATACAAATTACGATTGCAAGTTGGGAGCTATTATTAACCCCCTGAGTGATGTTGACATTCTACAGAAAGGCTTCACTGAGACCAACGACTGGTGTCAGAACCATGGCCTTAAGCTCAATGCCAAAAGATGTGTCATCATCCCCTATGGAAAAAACCCATTTCCCATGAATTACCATATCAGTGGCAGTCCACTGAACACAGAAGGAGTTGTAAGAGATCTGGGAACACAGGTTGACAGCAACCCCTCTTTTGACCACCACATTGCCACTGTGGTCAGAAAGTCCTTCTATGTGGCACATCTCATTACTAAGGGTTTTACATCCAGGAAGAAAGAGGTCATTGTCTCCCTCTACTCTTCCCTCATTAGGCCAATCATTGAGTACAATGCCCCATTTGGCATGTACCTCATTAGACACCTGCAACAACTGGAGAGGCCGCAAAAGTACCTCACAAAGGGGATCCTAGGTCTTAAACATTTGTCCTGTATGGACAGACTAAAAAAAATGCAACTATTCTCTGTCTCATATCGCTTACTTAGAGGCGATCTCTGCTTGACTTACAAAGCCATGTCTGACCCAGCTCTGTTAGAAATGCTATATCTAAAGAAATCCCTAAACCTCTGCACCACACGCTCCAGAGACTTCAACCTCATTACTACAATCAACAGAACATGCTGGATGGACAGGTTCATAACCCAGAGACTGCCCATGCTATGGAATAGACTTCCCATACATGTCAAGCAGAGCACCTCACTGGCACTCTTCAAGAGAAATCTTGATGAGAGGATGGGGAATAGAAAATTCACCCCAGGGATCACTCCAGTGGCTTACTAAACAGAGGCACTGGGAACTAAGGTCGGGTGGCACAATGCCAGGGTAATCCTATGGGCTAGGTTTGTAAATTCCCCAGGGCCATTCGTCTAGTTATACACCTATGAACTAAAACTGGGACTTGACCCCAGAGAGCAAATGTGTGTGTCAAACAGCCACACTGTAATTTCAGAGACAATTAAGATGAAACACTAACTCTTATTAGACCATGTTTTAAGACCTCCACAGGAGAACAAGCATTTTCAAAATTGGTCTCTGCAAAATGAAATCAACTCCCAAGAGAAGCAAGTTAACGGAGGACGCTAGAAATTTCATAACTACACTAAAATAGCAAATCCCTGTAACCAATTTGGCTACATCTTATCCAAAAAGTTCTGATAAGCATAATGCCATTTTGTAAACTGCTACTTGAATTAAACGTTGTGGCACATTTTTGCATCTGTAAATGTGTATATGTTTTATTGCATATACTTGTATCTGAAAATATGTTTTGTTAATTTTTATGTGATCCTACTCACTTTGGCTGTGCCTGCAAATGGTCCATTGAGATCAATGCACTACCCTGGTAAACAAATATAAATAAATGTTTCAGGACTCCACATGCTTATGCTTTTGCTTTTTGGAGAATGGCTAATCACTGCACCTCTTGCTTATGTCAAACCTATTTCATACAAATATATAACTTAACCACTAAATGATGAATTTATCTGATGTCATTACCACAAAAGCTCTACAAAATGTTGTTACGTTTTCACAAAACCTTCATCTATACACTTCTCAATACCCGTTTACTATGTTGTACCAAAACCTTTGTCTGTGTATAGGTACAACACCCGATTTATGTATTACTGTAACATGTTATAATGTGCCAGGGGCCCAGGTTGTGGCTGAAACCGGTCTATGGACCAGTCCACTTACCTGATTATCAAACTAAAATAAATAATATCCCTTCTCAGATTAATTGACATGCTGTGAATATATCTGTTACATTTAAAACTGGTACCTCTCTGATGGCTCCTTGTTTGGGATGAATCCCAATCACTAAAGCCACAATGGTGAAAGGAAGCAAAGACCAAAATAACACAGAGCTCAAAAGGCTGAGGCTTACACTTGAAGCTCAGTAGTTAGAGATGCAGCTGACAATAATGCTTGTGCAATAAATGCCAAGTGAATGTGCTTCAGATGTCTGCAAGACAGATTTGTGAAGCAGACTGTGGGCACCTACTCCTGTGCTGAAGCACGTACTAACTGCAGTATTCATCAGTGTGAGATTCAATGCCTGGCAGCAAAATGTAATCCTGAACTGCATTCTAACAGCACACAGGCAAAGGTTTTGGTACTACACTTGGAATGTGTCTCTGTAATAACAATGAGTCCCTCCCTATCTAGTGCATACACACACACACACACACACACACACACACACACACACACACACACACACACACACACACACACACACCCTCGGGGAACTACTTCATCAAGGATCCATCTAGCCTGTTCCTCCAGGTCAGGAGGAGAATTCTACTCAATGTTCTTTATAGTTCCAAGAAATAAGGACACCTGGAGGCCCATCTTGGACCACTAAAACTTAAGTTTTTTTAATATCCCAAAATTCAAAATGTTACCTTACAAAAACTACTTCCCATGATCTTCCAAGATGCTTTTATGATCATTGTCGACCTAAAAGATGCTCATATCCATGTTCCAATAGTAGTCACAGAAAATACCTAAGATTTGTAGCAGAAGGCTCTTAGTTTAAAATTCTGTGCTTTATCATTTGGACTGTCAACTGTTCCCAGAGTTTTCACAAAATGCTTAGTTCCTCTGATAGCTAACTGCAGACCTCTGTGAGTGCATATTTAACCCTACTTAGATGACTATCTTATTCAGGGAAAATCCACAACAGAGACCCTAGACTACTTGCAGAGCACTATAGACTGCTTTTAGAAGGTAGGTCTTACCTGAAAACTTCAAAGGTCACAAACTCGTCCTCAAACAATAATCATCTTTCTGGGATACATTGATTTTGCCAACAAAAAGCCTTCCTTCCCCAAGACAAGATATCTTTCCTGACAAACTACCTGAGCAACCTGTTACCAAAATGACACATCAGGGTTACATCATCCTGCATTCTCATGATTCTACTTGCAAAGCACATTAGAAAACTACATTGGTTCCTAAAAATGCTTGGGAATAGCATTTTCAACCCATGGAAACCCTATTGCCTCTCCTTTCATGCTGCTATGGTGGAAGAACACCATACTGCAGAGTCCAGGGGTGAACTTCTTTTTACCAGAAGCAGACAAAACCATCACCACAGACAGTTCAGACATAGTTTGGTGGGCCTACCTATGTTCTTTGAAAGTGCAGGGCATCTGGTCACCACAGCAGAAAAGACTGCATGTAAACCAGAAGGAACTACTAGCAGTTTACTAGGCCATAAAGACTTTACAGCAGGACGTAAGCCCAGGGCTCTTGCAGATTTGGACAGACAACACCATAGTGACGGGTACATAAATAAGCAAAGGTGTGCCATGTCCTATGCTTTGTGCAGCCTCATGAGTAAGATTTTGATGCTGGATCAAGAACTAGGACATACTCTTACAGTATCTGATATGCCAGGTAAGAATAATACCGTGGCAGATTCTCTACTTCTAGACCCCGACAAATGGCTACTGAAGTGAGAGGTGCTCTTGGACCTAACTCTCTAGTGGGGGGGGGGGTCCTCCCCATAGGACCTGTTCACTTCTCATCAGATCAGACTTGGATAGACCTGTTCCTGTATGCATTACCAACCTTGCCTCTGTTCGCCTGGGTACTGATAAAATTCAGGAAGGTCAGACAGCATGATCCTAGTGGCCCCTTTTGGCTGAGACAACACTTGTTCTCCTTTCTCTTAACACTCAACGAGGGGAGATTCCACACCCTACCTCAGGAAACAGATCTCGTCAGTCAAGCCAAGTGATCTCTATTCCATCCTCACCTAGCCACTCTCAGGTTAACAGTCTGGATAATTTGTTTTTGACACCAGGGAATGTCACCTATAACCAAGGACAAGTTTTCCATTTTAAAGGAGGCAAAGAAACCTAATACCAGGAGATTATACCTGGCATAATGAAAGAGATTTATCATCTGGTGCCACAGTAAGAATACAAATCCTTTTCAGGCAGGCATGAGCTCAGTCTTGGAGCACCTTACAGGCCTGATTAGACAGGGACTTTCCTATTCCAGTATTAAAGTACACGCATGTGCCATCACAGCTTGCCTGCACCATTCTCCATCCATCTTCGCACATCCCCACATGAAACTTTTCCAAAAAGGGGTAATTAACCTGAGACCACCCAGGAGGAACCCTGTTGCTGCCTGGGATCTAAATTATGTTTCAGAGAAACTCACTTTGCCCCCTTTTGAACCAGTTGCCACTGCCTCTCTAAAGATGCTCACTTGGAAGATCACTTTCCTTATAGTTGTTACATCAGCAAGGAGGGTTTCAGAGCTATGCAAGTCCTCGTGTATAAAGAGGCTTTCACTGTCTTTCACAGGGATAGGATAACTCTTAGACCAAACCCATCTTTTATGCCTAAGGTGGTATCAGAATTTACCATAAACCAGGCTATCCATCTACCAGTTTTTCCCAACTCTACAGAACATGGCAGATCAACTCCTTCATTCCTTGGAAGTACACAGCCACATTAGGTACTGTCTACGCTCACACAAGAGGGCAGACCTGTCTCCAAACAAACCACATCCAAATGGATCGGCAACTGCATTAAGTTTGTTACTCCCACTATGCAAAAACTCTACCTAGTCATATTAATGTCAGCTTCATCAGGCACAGAGCAATTAACACAGTTTTCCTCAAAAGTTCCTACCCAAACCTTGCTAGAGGCAGTCACATAGAACTCTGTGCACATCCTTACAAAACACTATAATCTAGGCAATGTCTCCAATGATAGAGCAGGTCTTACTACTATCATCCTGCAAAACCTTTTTTTCCTAGGGTCATACAGATGACCTACCACCCAATTGTTGCTTAGAAGTCCTCCCAAGAATTATTACTGTAACATTGACTGCAAAGAACATAGTATAGTTGTGTCCACCTTCCCGTAATTGTAAATGTTCGAGTAAATCAGTGTTGCAGTACATACTCCCACCCTTCAACCCCTCTATCTGTTGACCACTTCTCTCCCTCAGTGATGGATGCAAGGAGTAGAGGAGTTTTCTACAGATAGACCTCTTATCTCCATGCTCTCTCTGCCATCTATGATCCTCCTCCTCCTCCTTCAAATTCAGACATCAAGGGAGGTTGTGATGTCCTCAGGCATCAGACTGCTTGCTCACTGCTTAGAACAGCCTGACTTCCTTCCCACGTCTGTTCTTCCTATGTTAAAATTATGGAAAAGTTAATTTACTATCAACTCATCCATTACATCTCCCAATATCATCTACTATCCTGAAAACATCATGGCTTTTGGAAGGGTAGTAGCATTTCTGTTGCACTCTGGACACTTACTGGTAACATCCTCCTGGCTGTGAACAAAGTCAAACATCTTTGTTTACTTCACTGGAGTTTTAGATCTGGTTGACCATAACATTCTTTTATATCACCTAACTGAAATTGGAATTAGCTGAGATACAGATCCCTAGTTTAAAAATAATCTTTCCAGACTGTACTTGTCTGTGAAGTTTCAAAACATACTCTCTGCTTCCACCCCTCTCCTTAGAGGAGTCCCTCAGGGGTCCATTCTGGCTTCCCTTCTTTTTTTTCCATTTTCATTAATAAACTACCACTTGATCTCTTTCACCTTCCTCTCTTACTTTATGCTGATCACATAATATTGTTTCACTCAAGCCTGACCTTCTCAGTCATACAGCAACACCTACAAGCTGACTTCCTTTCCGGGTAAATAACAGCCTTGCTGGAAATTGGAGTTACAAATAGCCTAATGTTCTTAATTACTACATTCATTAAAGGAAATTAGGATCCAGGAGACCATCCATGGACTTCCACATGGAGCATTATCTTTGCTACTAATACAGTTGCATCAGCTGTGTTGGGAGCACCTTTATAATACAAGTAGTTTCCCTTTTGGAGAGCTATTGTTATTTGGTGAGATGTATTTTAAAGCTATTGTCATGACCATAATAGCAGGTAATACATTTGTATTTTTAGCTTCAAGAAAAGAGGACTGAAGATGCAAGTAACACTCGCAGTCAAGTTATCAAAAGAGCACACACACTTGTGAAGTGCTTACAAGATGGTCTTACTTTGAGGCTTTTTGCTGTAAATTCTGTTGCAATGTACTTTCTGTAGTTTTATGGTGGCATTTTATTGCTGTGCATTTCTTTTGTAGTGTTTTGCCAAGCTTTTCAACAATTAGACTACAGTGTTCAAAAAATTGAATTCCCTATCAGATTTTTTTTTCTTTCTTTACAAAGTTTTTGGGTCTTAGCAACACACTCATTTGGTCTCAGTATAGTTTAATTAGTCTCTTATAAATACTTTCCTAAGTTGTGAGCATGATTGCTATAAATGATAAATATCTATGAGGGGGTGTGGAGTTACAGACGGAGTTGCAGGAATAAATATAAATGGGGAGGTTATTAAAAAAAATCAAAGAAAAATACCAGTTGGAATGTCATGGAACTTGTTTTACCACCGGTCATAAAACTGTACCCGTTTGGAGAAGTATTTGTAGATACCATGAAGTTCATTGTGCACCCCACGCCCTGTGAATTACATTTATGTGAGTTTTCCTTTAAAGCCATAATCTCAGTCTAGTTTATTAAAGTTAAGCTTATATTTTTTTAAGCCAAGAAAGTAGCATGATTTCACTAAAGATCCTTTGAATTTGTCATTGACAGTTGTGCTCAATAAAAGCCATCTTCTCTTTCACACCCGTGGCCTCCACCATCAGACCCTGTTGCATTCCAGCTGTTACCTAGTAAAAGTTAATTTATTCCAGATTCACTGTCAAACCAATGTATACATTTTCTTTTAATTGCATTATTTGCGATGTAGCAAAAAATAGGTTTAGGGGTTTGTTTACAACACAGGGCAGCTGTTTGGAGTGTAATATGAGTTTTTTAATTTTGTTTTTCAAATGTTTTTTGCTGACATATTTCTAAAACATTGATTTTTAAAGGATAAAGAACACTTGCTCTATGAAATATGCCTGTTGAAAATAATAATGAGAAATACTCGTGAGTAATCAGTGTAACCACACCCTGGAGAATAAGAAGCAAAACTCCCTTTCTACAAATATCTTAAAATGCATAACTTTGCTACATGAATTTACAGTAATACCGCACTTCAGAAGGAAGTAATGCAAGTTCTAAAATGTCTGGTCTAATTTTCCTAGAGTAGAAGTTCTTCAGAGTTGGAGTTGGTTAATTTTACATACACTTTTCTCCTGGTATAAGGATATTAGTGCATATGTCTCCATTTCTGCAGTGATTGTACTTGCTTTTCCATTTCTGTTGCCAGCTTGGGCAACAGCTTTGTAGAGTTTGTATATTTTCCTTGTTTCTCTGTAACATTTTACTGGGATCTGAGGATTTGCTACCATTTACCAAAGATGTCTGCATGTGTGATTCAGCAGTGTTTCAAATTACAGCTAAATGTTTATCTAAAGTGTATGTTTGTATCTGTTTTGTAGTGAAATGGTTTCCTGTGCAGGATTGTTTCCTGCCTTAAACCCCCCTGCTTGACATTTTAAGTTCGACTCCCCCATGTCCCTCTATTGGTTAAAGCAGTTGTTGAAAATGGATGGCTGGATTGCTGCACAGGTGCTTTCCTTTTAGGATGCATTTTGTACCATTCCACATTACAGCTGATCCTACCTGTTTACTTTTGTGTTCCCATTACTATCACAAAAGAATGTAGGTAGCAGTCTGAACTTTGTCTTCTTTCCTTTTCAAAGATGTGCAAGCATTTAGAAAATTAAGACCACCAGATAGTCTGTTGTGTGCTATCAGACTGTATTAGGGCATATATTGCTAGAAAACTAATTCCGCCTATCCCATTCCTAGAATGTTCTTTACAGAAGGTATGTTCCAGTACATTTTTCTTTGATTAATTTGACACACAAATTGTGCTGTTCATGCTAGTCTTTAAGAAACCACTGGCTGCTGTTAAAACTCTGCTGTTAACTGAATAAATTGCAACTTGAAGAGTAGTCTTTGTGGTTGCTCTACAGATGCTTTAGTAATCAATGGTGGTTGTTGCAACATATCCAGTTACAAGTAACAAGTTTTAACTTGCCAAATGGCGTTTCTCATAAGAAAAAAATGCAGGTGCCATTGTTATTACAGAAATGGCACTCACTTTATTTCCTTTTTTCTGCACTTGGGCAGCCATGGAGTAAATATGTATTAGTAAGTGGGGTACAGAGTGGTGCTTGTGCCCCTGTTCAAAAAAATGTTTATTAAGATGAGGTTGCAACTAGTTGCTTTTGTCCTATGGTAACTTCAAGTTATTACTCAAGGAACCATAGTAGAACAAAATACATTATTTAAATTAAGGGAATGCTTAGTTAAAGTCAGAGTAGATTTCTGCTTACATATTCAATATTCTCCTAACTCTACAAAATAGAGTTATGTAATGTGAGGCAAAGCAAAAGAAGGGAATTTACATTCATTTTTATTCCTGAACTAGATGGAGAGAAACTTGGAGATAAAAAGAAGTTATGTACTTTCGATGTTTGTAGTCCATCTCGCCCTTCATTCCTACGCTTGGGATCAGAGCCGAACCTTGACTCCGACTTGGCCATTCTCTAGCTCAAAAACTTCTAGTTGGCTCGTGGCTAGGAGGTATCCCTTAATGCACCGCTAATGTATCCCAGATCTTGTTTGCTGCAAGGAGAAAATATACAGAGACAAAGAACAAACCATGTAGAAAGGACTCAACATAACTATAAAACAGTAGTCACTCTACCCCAAAATCCTCAAGGAGGGGGCAGGAGGGAGGGTTTGTAAGAATGAAGGGCGAGATGGACTACAAACCTCAAACGTTATTGCAAGTACATAACTTCTTTTTGTTCTGTAGTCCTATCTCGCCTTCATTCTTACACTTGGGACAGCGTCCCCAGCACCTTTACCTTGGGTGGCTCACTGGAAAATGCTCCTGAGTACTGTGGAACCAAAGACCTGTTCCTGGAAGCCATGTGCAATTTGTAGTGACTAATGAATGTATGAGGTGAAGCCCATGTTGCTGCTGCACAGATGTTATCGATAGGAGTTTTTGCTTGAAAGGCTACCGAGGTAGAGACAGATCTGGTAGAGTGAGCTTTCACCTTGAATGGAAGATCTTTGCCACTGGATGTATAGACAAAGGAAATGCAGCTGGAAATCCAGAGAGACAATGTGGTTTTAGAAATTGGAAGGCCCTTCCTTGTATCTGAAAAGGAAATAAACAATTGATCTGACCTTCTGAAATTCTTAGTTCTGTCAAGATAAAAACTCCATTTTCTATGCACGTCCAGTTGGTGAAATCTGTACTCTGCCTTGTTAGAAAAATTAGGGAAGAAAACGGGTAATTCAATGGACTGATTAATATCGGCCAGAGAAGAAACCTTAGGAACAAAAGAAGGGTTTGTCCGTAAGGAGAACCTATCTCTGTTAAACACCAAATAAGGGGGCTTAATGGAAAGGGCTTGCAGTTCAGAGACCCGCCTTGCAGATGTAATAGCCACTAAAAATATAGTTTTCCATGATAACTTAAGGTCACAAGTTGCTGAAGGATCGAAAGGGCTTGAAGTAAGTTTATGGAGTGCAAAATTCAAATCCCAGGGTGCCACCGGATCCATGACTGGAGGTCATAATAAGGTGGCCCCTATAAGGAAAGCTCTACACAGTCTATGCGCCATAAGATTAGGGTCATTAGCCAAGTTAAAGGTAGAAATAGCTGCCAGTTGAGCTTTAATAGTGTCAGCTGCTGAGCCTTGATGGAACAACTGAGTAAGGAACTCCAAAATGGCAGAAATGGGAACTGTATAAGGATCGAGGTTTCTCTCATGGGCCCAAAAGGAGAACCTTTTCCATTTACTGGTATAAGTCTTTCTGGTAGAAGGACTGTGAGAAGATGTCAGAATATGTATAACATCAGGAGAACATGAAGCCTGATTAGGGATGGAATTGGAGTAGCCAAGATGTCAAATTGAGGGTGTGGAGAGAGGGATGGAACACTCCTGACATGTGCATCTGGCACTGGGTCCAGAGTCCATGGTTCATCCATCAGATGAGGTCTGAGGAAGGGGAACTGAAACTGTTGAGGCCAGTAAGGAGCAATTAGGATCATTTTGCTTCCCAAGAATATTGCTTTCTGAATTACCTTCGATATCTGGGGGAATGATGGGAATGCATAGAGAAGTCCCGAGGGCCAATCATGAATGAGTGCATCTCTGGGTGCCTCTCCTTCCAGGGGAATTAGGGTGAAGTAGCTGCTGCATTTGGCATTTAGGGGGGTGGAAAATCAATCGCAGCAAGGCTGACCCCACTTGCGAAAAATCTGTTCCGCAATGTGTGTGTTCAGAGACCACTCGTGAGGCATCAGAATATCCCTGCTGAGCCTGTCAGCTATCATGTTGGTTTTCCCCGGAATGTGCATTGTGACCAGAAAACGTTGGGAAGACACTGCCCACTCCCACACTCAGAGGGCCTCTCTGCAAAGGGGATAAGATTTGGTCCCTCCTTGTTTATGTACCACACCACCGACATATTGTCCGAGTGGATCGCAGTCGACCCTAGAGGGAGAAAGCTGTGAAGTGCTTGCAATGCCAGAAGCACTGCTCTCATCTCCAAGATGTTGATATGCAAATGAGCCTCGTGTTCCTGCCACATGCCTTGGACTGTTCTCCCTAGATAATGCCCCCCCCACCCTATCTGGGAGGCATCCGTGGTCACGGTGGCGACAGTGGGGGGGGATGGAACAACTGGTCTGCCTGTGGTTAGATGGCTGGACTGGGTCCACCAGCGAAGATCCTGTTTGCACAATTTTGTTATCAGGAAGGGGTGAGAAAGAGGTAGATGCTGCAGTGACCATTGGGCAAAAAGTAACCACTGCAGAACCCTCATGTGCAGTCTGGCTAATGGGACTAATGTTGTTGTAGAGGCCATAGTCCCTAACAACTTGAGCACTGTCTTTGCTTTTGCTTTCCTTAGAGGAAGTAAGGTCAAAATCTGTTCCCTGAGGTTCTTAATTCTCTCTATGGGATGGTAAGCCCTCATTAAAATGGTATTTATTTCGGCGCCAATAAAATTCACATGCTGAGAGGGCGATAATGCAGATTTTTGCCAGTTTATTGTGATCCCTAACTGCAAGCAAGTTGAAATGGTAGCGTCCATGGCCTGTAACAGTAGATGCCTGGTGGTGGCAGTCATCCAGGTACGGAAACACTTGGAATACCAAACGTCTCAAGTGAGCCGTTACCACTGCCATGCATTTGGTGAACACCCTGGAGGCTGTGGTGAGACCAAAGGGCAGGGCGCGAAACCTGGTAATGACTGGCTCCCAGCTGGAAGCGTAAGTGACTCCTTGATGCTTTGTCCATTTTGATATGGTAGTACGCATCTTGGAGATCTATGGAGCACATCCAAAAGTCTTTCTCTAACAACGGGAGTATCGACTGTAAGCTGACCATTCAGAACTTTGACTTCTGTACAGATTCGTTCAATTTGCTGAGATCCAAGATGGGTCTCAAGTCTGCTGTTCTTTTTGGCACCAAAAAGAATCTGGAGTAAGTCCCTAATCCTACTTGGTCTGCGGGGGCTGGTTAGATGACTATCTTTACGAGCAACTTTTGGATTTCTAGAGTTGCTGACTCCCTGTGATTGGGGGGAACATTTGGGATTCGTCTGATCCGAGGAGGGGGAAAAAGGAAGGGAATATGGTAACCTTTGGTAATTATCCTTAATACCCACTTGTCTTGAATGATATCGTGCCAGGCTTCTGGGTATAAGAATATACGACCCCCAACTGGCTCCAGAGATGCGCAGTCTGGCCTGTTTTCAGGAGCGCTGATAGGGATGACCACGAAAGGAATCGCGGTCTCCCTGGTTCTGTGGGCCTCCCCTGCCTCTCGGGTGGTGTCTACTATTATTTCCTCCTCCTCTGTCTCTGGACAAGAATCACCTTGTGCATCCTGGAAAAGCCTCTGCGACTTTTTGAACCCCATTTTACCACCCTTCTGCCCTTTGGGGTAGGATCTAGAAGGAACAGAAAAACGACTCCCACTGCAGACAGGGTTTTCCCTTCCTGTTCACACCTGGTGAGTGTGTCCTTTACCTTGGTTCCAAACCATGAGTATCCATCAAAGGGAGCATTGGTAAATGTAGACTTAAAGGCCTCTGCAAAATTACACAAGCGCATCCAGGAGTGTCTTCTAAGAGAAACTCCTGAACCCGCTGCCCTACTCGCTCCATCAGCTGCATAAGATATCAGCCTCATGGAGGAGTTTACAATAGAATTTAAGGTAGACATCTGTGCGTTAACCTTCTCAGCTACCACTTCAGATACGTTACCTTGCAGAGTCTCTCCCAGTTCTTTTAGGAGATCTCTCTGGAGCCTTGTGAAATGAATATGGTAGTTCAGCGATCTAAGTGTAAAAGCCGCTGAAGAAAAGATACACTTCCCGTACCTATCCATTGTTCAAGACTCCTTGTTCGGTGGATGGACAGTGGAGGAAGTTTCAACAAGTTCCTTTTTGGTGGCTGCTCTCACCACCATGGCATCTACTGGCATGCCCATAGTAAGAAAGTCTTTGTCCTGAGGTGCTGACAAAAATTTATTAGGTCTTCTAGGAACTGGTTCCACAGAATCAGGAGATTCCCACACCTTTCGACTCACTAGATCCAGTAGCTCGTCAAAAGGTGGAGACACCTGAGAAGCAGAGGGTTGAGACCAGAAAGGCTTCAGGTACACTCGCTCCTCATCAGAAGAGGATGTGGTGGGCCAGCCCCCTCTCTGTTTCAGTATCTCAAGGATAGCTGCGAGGGAGATATAATCAGAGGACGACTTGGGGGACCCTTCTGACTTCTCGAGGTCAGTGTCTGATGTAATAGACTCATCAGGGGAATCAACATGATGTTCATCGTGCATACGACTTGGGGGACCCTTCTGACTCCTCGAGGTCAGTGTCTGATGTAATGGACTCATCAGGGGAATCAACATGATGTTCATCGTGCATACAGCTGCAGTCATAACAGATGGGTTATCCTGCCATCAGGCGGGTCCTCGGTCGGACGAATTCCAAAGTCTAGGTCCGGCGTCGGTTGTCGTCGCTTCTTCCCTGACGTCAGTGCAGCAGGGGTATAAAAGAGGCAGCCAACGCCATTTTCTCCAGTCTTTCTTGCCACGCGGTGCCCGAAGCAGAAGCAGTTCGCAAGTGCCGGTCGGCCAGCTCCTGAGATTTACGAAAGTATTTCAGCCGAAGTCTTCTTGAAAGCTAAGTACCCGTTGAAACTTTTCTTGCCTCAGACCGATGTCAGACAAAGTTAATAATTGCATTTCATGTGGGAAGCAAATACCGCATAAGGATTTCCACTCTTTCTGTATACCTTGCTTAGGCCCAGACCACGACGTCTCGGCCTGCCGTTTTTGTGCTAGATTCAAGAAGCGCACTATTAAGCGTCGGGCGGAGTTCGCCCTTCACTTTTTTGGCAAAAAATTTAATTATATTATGTCGTCGGATACTCCGACTCGAGTTTTGAGCAAAAAACGCAAAGATAAGGACCGACATACGAGGTCCGCACCACCTACTGAAACCACGCTAAGGCCGACTACCAGTTCTCCGGTACTCAGCGAGGCGCCTACACAGCCCCTGAGTACCGATGACAATGCATTTACCGGTGTCTTCAGTACCCGAGGTCGCAGGCTCCTCGGTCCCCAATCCTACTACAGATCCCGACGCCACTCCTGGCGGGGAAACTCAGAATTTAGACAGGCCTGCCATTTCTCAAGGGGTCTTCAGGCCTTCCTCATTCTCTATTAAAGCCTTCACTAAATCTAAAGCAGCCATGAAAACCAAAAAGCAGGTTCCTCAGACCCCCTCTCAAGGCACCATGCCTAAAAAACAAATGCTTAAAATGGCTGAGGATTTGATTACTCTTATCAGGGGTTCTCAACCCCCCCTCTGACAAAAGGCCCAGATTAGAGGAAGACTACCCTTCCTCAGATCAAGCTTCTATTACCTCAGAACTATCTGAGGACCAGGATTATGCCTATTATCCATTCAAAGACTCTGATGCAGAGGAGTCTATTCCCTCGGTCTCCCCCCCTGAGGACTTCTCTTTTGGGGAAACCCTGCATACATTGAGGGAACACTTTCACTGGGAAGGCCAAGATTACTCAGATTCCAAGAAAAGGCTCAGGGAATTTCTTCTGCTCCCCCAGCATAGGCCTCTGGCTATCCCTCCTGTTTTAGATATATTGGATGATGTGTACACAGAAGCCAGCCTTAATCCTGATTCTTTGCCTCCAGCTCCTGTTAAACCAGACAGGTATTACCGGGTTCCTGATTCTCACCACTTCCTATATAAAAGCCATACTGCTGACCCAGAAACAATTTCACAGGGTCCCAAGGGAATTAAGGCCTCTACTGCTAAAAATCCATTACCTTCAGAGAGAGATTCCAGAGCTTTAGAAAGGTGGGGGGAAAAGGTGTACACCTCGGCCATTTCAACCATGAGGGCATTAAACTGTCAGTTCCATATGTTAAAGTATCAACAGTTTTTGATATCTCAGCTGAAAAGCAAGATGACACAACCAGAACAACCAGATTTAAAAGAGTTGCAGGATTTGTTGCATGGTGCAGAGCAAGTGGGTAAACATACCTTGCAGTGTGGTTTTGATGCTTTAGAGGCCTCATGTAGAGCTGCTGTTACGGGGTCTGTTATACGTAGGCATGCTTGGCTCAAAGAGCAATCCTTACCAGATCATGTCAAAGCTAAATTATTAGATGCACCTCTTCAAAAAGATGTATTGTTTGGTGTTAAAGCTGAGGAGGTGCTAAAGAAAATGGAGGAAAAAGCGAAATCAATGCAAACAGTGAAAGATTTCCTGCAGGTACAGCCTCCACGTTTCAGCAGAAACTGGCCTTCAAAAAATTGGTCCTTTCCAGCCACGGACAGACCTCAAAGGGGCAGATACAGGCGCCCAAGGGGCAGAGGGCAACCTCAAGGATCCTTCAGAGCCAGACAGTGGCAAGCAACAACCCCAAGAGGTGGAGAAGATAGATCAGTCTTTTAGAAAACAGACACAATGACTTCCCCCTACACCTGCCAAGCAAAGCTTTAATGGCAGCACCTTTGGGCGGAAAATTGACATTATTCTAAAAAAATTGGCATATTTTTACAAAAGACAAATGGATTCTGGACATTATAGACAGAGGCTACAGGTTCCACTTTCACACCCTTCCAAAAATGAGAGGCATGCCAAACCTGCCACAAAATCAAAGGGCAAGAGGCACAAAAACAAGTTTCAGCTCTCATGGACATGAAAGCAATTCAAGAGGTACTTGCAAAAGAACAGGGTCAAGGGTTTTATTCCAGACTATTCCTGGTACCGAGGAAAGACAAAGATTGGAGACCTATCTTAGACCTATCCATCCTAAACACATATCTACAGGTGCCAAAATTCAAGATGCTCACATTACAGCAGCTTCTTCCCATGCTGGGCAAGGAGTCTTGGCTGGTAACATTGGACCTCAAGGAGGCATACCTGCATGTCCCTATCAGACAAGATTGCAGAAGATACCTCAGATTTCTTGCAGGTTCAACCCATTACCAATTCTCTGCATTGCCCTTTGGCTTATCTACTGCGCCCAGAGTGTTTACGAAATGCCTGGCATCAGTAATCGCCTTCTGCAGACTACAAGGGATACAAATCTACCCATATCTGGACGACTTCCTGATCCAAGCGGACAGCAAGGACATACTATTGCAGCACCTGGCGTTTGTAATAAAACTGTTGAACTTCCTGGGATACACAGTCAACAAAAAGAAATCAAAACTAATACCCTCTCAACAAATAATTTTCCTGGGTGCCAGCTTGGATACAACCACCCAGATGGCCTACCTCATGCCAGACAAGCAAGGGCAACTGTCTCAATACTTCAGAAAAATGGCAACTTACACCAGGCTAACTGCAAGGAAAATCCTGCAGGCTTTGGGATTCATGGCATCTTGCATCCTACTAATCCCATGTGCAAAGCTGCATATGAGGAAACTTCAATGGTACCTGAAAAACTTATGGTCTCAACACAGCCACAGCTTGGAAACAATTATCTCACTCATTCCATGCCTTCAAAAGGAATTTTTGTGGTGGACTCAAGCTTGCCAAAGAAACACAGGTCTTCCTTTCTGTGTACCTCAAGCAACTCAAATCATCACAACAGACGCCTCAGACTACGCCTGGGGAGCACACATGACAGATCAGTGCATTCAGGGAAAATGGACCCGAAAAGAGAAGCACCTTCACATCAACCAAAAGGAAATGCTAGCCGTGCAAAAGGCTATTATGACCTTCAAAGACCTACTGCATCCAGGCCAGCTATTGATAAGGACAGACAACACCACAGTGATGTGGTACATAAACAAACGGGGGAACTCATTCATACCCCCTGTGCAGGCAAGCCATGACCCTATGGAACACAGCACTGGAATTGCAAATTCAACTGCAGGCACAATTCCTGCCAGGGAAGGAAAACACACTGGCAGACAACCTAAGCAGAAATATGACAGATCCACACGAATGGAAGTTGCATCCTCAACTTTTCACAAAGATAACTCAGGCATGGGGACAGCCAGACATAGATCTCTTTCCTACCCACAGAAATTGCCAGTTGAAAAAATTTTGTTCAAGGACCTATCATCCACAGGCCTGGAAAGTGGACGCACTTTCCTTCAGTTGGGCAACCTTGACAGTCTATGCCTTCCCGCCTCTTCCTCTGCTGCCCAAAGTTCTATTAAAAGCCAGAGCAGAGAGGCCGAAAATGATTCTCATCGCTCCAGACTGGCCAAGACAACACTGGTATCCGCTCCTGAGGAGCCTGACACATTCCCCACCATGGATCCTACCTCTAGTCCCTCTTCTGTTGCCCCAGCACAACTACAAAACCCTTCACAGCCATCTCAAAACTCTAAATCTAGCTGCATGGAGAATTCCTTGATTTCCCAACAGTTTCTCCTCTCCAAGGAGGTGCAGGATGTCATCTTGGAGGCCAGAAGACCTTCTACTAGAAAGGCTTACTCCGCCAAATGGAAACGATTTTGTGCCTGGAATCAAGAAAAGGGACAGAATCCTTGGGTAATAAGTATACCTCAAATTTTACAGTACCTAGCTGAGATGTTAAACAATGGACTTTCCTTCTCCTCCATCAAGATCCACGCTTCATCCATTTCTGCACAATACAACACAGATCCTCCATTATTCTCTCACCCTCTCTTAAGGCAGTTCCTCAGAGGGGCAAAGAATTTAAAACCCCCAAGGAAACCACCAGTCCCTGCTTGGGACCTCAACTACATATTGGAAAAGCTGACCCTTCCTCCCTTCGAGCCAGCTTCTTCAACAGAGTTGCAGTACTTGTCATGGAAAACAGCCTTTCTTCTGGCTATCACCTCAGCACACAGGGTTTCAGAGCTACAGGCCCTCATGGCTGTGCAACCATTCATCATTTTCCATCAGGACAGAGTTTCCTTACGAACCAATCCTACCTTTATGCCAAAGGTGGTATCCAGTGTAGCTTTGAATAAGACTATCCACTTACCTACCTTTTATCGTAATCCACAAAACAAAGGGGAAAGACTACTACATTCCTTGGACATTCACAGACAACTTCGTTACTACTTGGACAGAACAAAGCCATTCAGTAAATCTAAGCAACTCTTTGTGTCCTATGCTGTAGGTGCTCAGGGAAAGGCCATTTCCAAACATCCAATTTCAAAATGGATAGCCCACTGCATACGCTTTTGTTACTCATTTCATGGAAAAACTGTGCCTGCATGCATCAGATCCCACTCCACCAGAGCCACAGCTACCTCTGCAGCCTTCCTCAGGGGGGTCCCTACCAAGGACATTTTGGAAGCAGCCACATGGAGTTCAGTGCACACTTTCTCCAAGCACTATCACCTCCCACTATACTCAAAATCTAGAGCGGGCTTTGCCACAGCAGTCCTGCAGGGCATCCTAGCCCCTCCTATTTCCACTTAGTGCCTACCACCCTTACTTAGCTTTGGGATTCTACCCATCTGTTATGACTGCAGCTGTATGCATGATGAACATAGTACAGTTTTGTACCTACCATAAATGTAGATGTTCGAGTGCTCATACAGCTGCAGTCCAGGTTTCCCTCCCTCCATCCCCTCTTAGGACAGGCCTTATGACAAACACTTTTCATATAACTTTTTGGGGTATTCTTTTATGGTGTATTTGCTTGCAGCTAGTGTTTTTTGATTTATCAACATTGCATCTTTGCATAACATTATGTTTGCCTTCCTTTTGGGGGCACCTGACATCTGGGGCAAGAAAAACTGAAGAGAATGGCGTCGGCTGCCTCTTTTATATCCCTGCCGCACTGACGTCAGGGAAGAAGTGACGACAACCGACACCGGACCTAGACTTTGGAATTCGGCCGACCGAGGACCCGCCTGACGGCAGGATAACCCATCTGTTATGACTGCAGCTGTATGAGCACTCGAACATCTACATTTATGGTAGGTACAAAACTGTACTTTTCCTCTTACAAGTTTTCTTCCGGGGTGGCTCCTCAGAAGGATATTCTGGGGAGACCTCAGAAGACTGGGAACCACTCATGAAGGTTTCCTGAGGCTGCGAGTCTCTGCTGTGTTGGGAGAGAGAGGGAGCTGAGACTGAAGTCGGCGCTCTAGGGGGAAGAGTGTCGGTACCTCTGGTTGAAACTGAAGAACTGGACAGAACACTCCTCATCACCTTGAAGGCTAATCCTCCCAGCTCTGAGGATGCCCCCCGCTCCAAAGATGCAGAGGCAGGCCTCTGCGCCGAGGAGATAGGCTCCGAGGCAGATGTGGGGTCCAAACTCACCCGAGCCGAAGCACCAAGAGGTAGGCTCGGAACCGAAGAAGTTCAGGTCCAAGCATCTCCCTTGGGCCCGACCAGAGAGCTGAGGACCCTAGACCCCATGGACGGCACCGAAGGGGTCGGAGCGGATATCGGAACCGAGAGACCAACTGAGGTAGCTGGCACCGAACTTTCCACAACCCGAGTCACCGACATCTCTGGCTCCGAAGCGACAGAGTGGCTCGGAGGAGGAACGTCGACAGGGTGTATGGGCACATTAGGCTGCGGAGCCGAAATTAAATTTGCCAGCGCTGAAGTCTGAAGTAGTCTGCACACCATTCTCTCAATGTCCTCATCAGAAAGGCTCCTAGAGGGCCTGGAGGATAGAGTGGGGACCTAGATTGCTGAAAGACATGCGACCTAAGAGTCGGGGAGACCGGTCAGAGTTCAGCTGACCAGCTTCAAGACACAGGTTCAGTTATCGTCTCCGAAACTCCTGAAGCCAAAACTGATGGATCCACAGTAGAAACCACTGTCGGCATCGAGACCAGTGGAGCCGACAAGAATGTAGTCAGTTTGGCAATTTTGTCTGGTGGCTGCACCGACGCAGAATGAGTGGGAGACCACCTTCTTCTAGATTTGTCTTTGTCTTTGGAGGATGGAGACCTAGAGCTGGAGAATGAAGAAGCCAACTCATCCTCAAAAGAATGCTTTAACAGGCCTTTCAAGATAAGTTTGTTCTTTCTCTCTTGAAGAACACGGGGACTAAAGGCATGACAAAACAAGCAAGACTCTTGGAGGTGAATAGCACCCAAGCAGTACACATAAAGATTGTGCCCATCCGTTAAAGACATTTTCTGGGCACATTTTTTAAAGCCTGAATGCTTGTGATCCTTAGAATCCTTAGACATTAGTAGAATAAGCAACTAAATGTAATAATGATCAAGGACTACCTCCAAACGGTTAGCCCTGAGGCAACAGCAAGACAGACAGACAGAGGACTAGGTCCTCTAACTTAAACGGGCCTAGCCCTAGGTGAAAGAGAAAAACAATAATAAACAATTAGCACAGCAAGTGAAAGCAATGCAGGGATACAGCAAGGCCAACGGAAGGATGCCCAATCAAAGTACAAACAGAGCAAACAATGCAGCAAATTGTCTAAAACAGACACAGAATGTGATAAAACACTAAACCAGAGAATACAGATATCCTTAGTCAGCAAATGACTAGAAAAACATATAGAAAAGTTTTCACTTGGCCACAGCCAAGAAGAAGCACGTCTGAGCTCAACGAGTGGCAAACAAGATCTGGGATATGTTAGCGGTGCGTTATGGGATACCTCCTAGCCACGAGCCAACTAGAAGTTTTTGAGCTAGAGAATGGCCGAGTCAGAGCCGAGGTTCTGCTCCGATCCCAAGTGTAAGAATGAAGGCGAGATAAGACTACAGGACATCCCTTGTTAACAGACCGTGGCACACACTAAACATACAAGTCAGTTACTTAGCAAAGTAATACAGGAGAATCAATATCCAACCTGGAATATTCTAGTTTCCAAAGGATGGGAGAAAAAAACAGTAGTGAGAGTTAGAATGTGTTAGGAGGCAAGCTACTGGGTGTAAACACATAGCTTAAAGGAGTATTTTGCGAAAAGTTCAGGCACTCTGTCTTTCCTTTGTGTGTCACCAGTGCCTGTAGGTGTTGTTCATGTATCACCTGTTTCGTACTACTGGACATTTCCTTTATCACTGCCTGATATGATCACACACACTGAAGTGGAAAAGCATATTGTCATGATTATATTGTTTTGTCCTCTCTGTTGTGCTACCAGTAAGCAATTTTATACATTATGTCAGGGGGCAGAGTGGCACTCAACATTAAAAAATGCAGTTTTGTTGGTAGTTTTCATGAAGATAGTCTTTGGAGCTACTAGGATCCCAAGGATAGGTAGGTACTCAAGTCTTTTGTAATAACATGAAAAAAAAAAAAAAATATATATATATATATATATATATATATATATATATATATATGTTAGAAGCAGCATTAGTCTTTTAAGTAAATGCAGCCTACTTAATCAGTTTGAACTTTGATGGTAGTTACAAAGACTATAATGAAATTTACAGGTTTTTATTTGCTCACTAGAAATCTGTTTTACAGCTGTTCAGAAAAAATTAGTGATGCATGAGCGTGAAACCCAGCTGGGGCCAGTTGTAACAATGAGCTCAGTACAAGAGTGCTGCTCATACTTTAGAATTTTTAAACAGTGTTTTTGTGAACAAACTTGTATTTTTTTGCATCTTTTTGTATAAAATGAGAAAAAAAATACAAAACTCTAAGGGCAAAAGAAACGTCCTAGGAATTATAAATTTAGTGTGCCTAAGTGCTTTTGTTTGGAAACAGTACAGCATGAACTTCATCAGAGTAAAAACATAATACAGAAGACTCATTTGAATAACATCATCAAAAAACAATTAACTTAAGAACCAATCAGCACAAGTCACGCATAAAAATCACAGTGTTTAACCCTCCTAAAATACATAAGTCATTCAAAACCTTTTATACTCTTTGATAAAACATGTAATAAATCAAAATCAAATCCTACAAGTCCTAAGCGTTAAAACACTACTTAGGCTTAAATTATCATTCAAACCTGGGGTTTTGGTAGTAGTAAGTTTAAGCTGCCTAAAATCTCCATAGATTCCAGCTTTACTTCCCAAGACACCCCCCTCCCTTTTCAGGATATGCCACCTTCTCAATAATATAAAACAAAAAACTTTTTAAAATTAACACACTGAAGGCGATATAAAGCACTGCCTTTATCGCAGTTCTTAATAGCATAACAATGCTCATAAATCCTCCTCCTAAGCTGACATTCTGCCTTTCCTATGGCAGGACATGTACTGTATTTCAAACATAAGGAAAAGTAAATGACTCCTACTGTAAGTGTAACTTAAGGGGGTTGCAGGGTACACAGTCTCCTGCATAATAGTTTTTCATGTAAAGTTTTGGTTGTTTTGAATCAGATGGCTGTCCCCACTGAAGGAGAAGTTGAATTAAAATTTTGTTAGGCATGCTGTGCTTTCTGTTAAATCTAAATGGTACTTACTGTGAAGATATACTGAAATTCTGTACTTTAAGGACTTCTGGGGAAAGAGCTCATGTACGTGACATGACTTTGAGAGACCAGACAGAGACAGGGTATGGAAATTCTTTCTGCAACAACCTAGAAAATGGTACAGGTCACCCATTATTTTTGTAACCTGAGTGTTACACTGAGTATTATTGTCTTTACATTAAAAAAAGTCTTCTCGTCCTTTGGTGTTTAGACATATTAAAATGGAAAATAGCAGTGGCCTCTGAGTTATTATACCTAAAAAGATAATGCTTGACTTGTGTCCTGACTCCATTCTGTTAGAGTTAAATTGAATACTGGCATGCAATCAAACTGTTGTTGTCCTGTTTTATATAACATTATAGACCTGACAAAGACGTTTGACCTCATTGACCACTGCCTTCTCCAAAACAAACGACTTGAAGTTGGTATCAGTCCAGACGCCGCTCCCTGGTTTAAAAACTTCTTCACTGACAGACACTTCAGACTTAAAATAGGATCTTCCCAATCAGAATCTGCACATATTACCAAAGGTGTACCACAAGGATCCATTATTGGCCATTGTCCTCTTCTCCATATTCATTAACAAACAACCTTGTCACTTCCCCCATCTCCCACTTATTCTCTATGTTGATGACATGGTCATTTACTGATCAGGTCATTCTCACATCAGCATTCATTGCAAACTCCAGTTGGACTTGCATGAGCTTCACCAGTGATTTATAAACCATAAACTACTCAACCCCACCAACACAAAAAATATGCTTTTTGGATCTCCACAGAAAATTCATCAAGCATCCAACTCTTACTATCCTTGTCCTGCACAACCATTCCACAGAGACATTCTCCACCTTCAAATACCTACAACTGTTGCTTGATCAGTCACTAAATTTCCATTTCTCTACCTTTACAACCAGGCACCAACTCCCTACCTCTCCATCAAAATTCCTATCAATCTGTTCCATAAACCTACAAAGTCTCACAAACAGTCACAGAACTACATGCATGGATTTCAAATTATACTTCCCACGTCTTAGCTCTTACAGAAATTTGGCTCAAACCTCATATCAAAAACTCAGAAATTCTTCCCTCGGATGTAACCTATTCCTGCAAGACAGACTATCCAAAAAAAAGGGGGGAGGTGCAGTTATCTTGTACTCAGAACATCTTAACCTTACCCCCCTCTCACTTCCTTTACCCAGATTTCTCACCAGCTGAACTTTTCTTCCTAAACTGCCACCTTAACCCACACAAGAAATTTGCAATCGCATCCATCTGTGTTCCTCCTGGTAACAGTATACCAGTTCTTGAATCTATCCTATCCTGGATCTCCCAGCATCCATCTTACAAGACAATATTACTATGAGATGTCAACATCGATTGGAATAAACTCTCCTTCCATTCCCAAAACCTTAGTATTAACCTTTTTGGGTTCAGTCAGCTCATTTCTGCCCCCACCCATAGTAACAAAAATCCCTACACCATACTTTACTAGATCTTAACCTCCACCCCTCATCAGTACCATAATCCCAATACTTTACCAGACTCCTTAAGTGATCACCTCCCTGCCATAATACTAAGAATACCATCTCACACCTCTAAGTCCCACTTTTATAGAGACTATTGAAACCCATCTAATTTCAATGCAGACAATTTCAGCTATCAACTCTCCCTTGTAAACTGGTCCCTTCTGTACAACCTTCCTTTGAATGAAGCCATTCTTAATTTAAATAATACCTTCCTAAACATGCTAAACTCCCTAGCTCCAATAAGGAAAATTAGAAATAAATCTAATCCAGCACCCTGGCTCTCCAAACATACCCTCTCCACCATGAAACTCTGGGGCTCAACCTGGAAACAATGGACAGAGTCAAAATCCCCTTCTTCCTTGGATTCAAGCAACTACAAAACCTTACCAAAAAATGTATTGTCCAAGACAAGAAAAACTTCTACCTCGAGGCTCAATCTACCCACTCTTCAAACCCTAAACTATTTTGGCACACCTGAACCGTATCCTCCACCCAGGTAAACCTTTCACCCCCAACCCCTTCCCTAACAAAACACCTCTTGAAATAGCTACCCTACTAAACAACTACTTCACAGACTCAATCTGCAAACTAACCCCTCCTGACACCAACCAATCACAATCCCTCCAGCACCTACCCCCATTCAACCTTCTCCCTGAAACCTGTTTCCATTGCCTATATAAAATCTTTTCTGCAGCAACTTAAGCCATATTCTCCCTCCTTCGACAATCTACCCCCTCAATTTCTCAAACTTGCAGCCAATATTATAGCTTATCCTGCATCAGTCCATATTAAAGTTCTATCAAAGAATCCTTAGTCCTAGACATCTGGAAATCCTTCTATACAGTACTACTTCACAAAAGAAGTACCTCCACTGAACATCCAATTTCTGCCCTATAGCCATCGTCTCACCTGTCTCAGAAATCCTAGAAAAATGCATTCATACATAGCTTCTCAAACATCTACTCCAGGAAAATCTCTCCACCCCCTCTCAACATGGATTTAGGCCCCACCACAGCACCTCCACTGCCCTTCTTTCCTTCACTCAGACCGTAGCTGACGCTAGAGGTAACAAACTGGTGTCTTGCTTATTCCTCGACCTGTCCAAGGCTTTTGACACCATCTCCCACCCTAAGCTCCTCACAGAACTAATTGAACTTAACCTCTCTGCATCCACTACTCTTTGGTTCTCTAGTTATCTTACTAACAGCAGCAATATGTTAAATACCTATCCTGCTGCTCTCCCTTCCTACCCATCAAAACTGGTCTACTCCAAGGGTCTTGACCCCCTCCTCTTCAATATTTTTGCTACTAATCTTCACTCCGCCTACTGCACATCCTCTCTAATCCAGTGTGCAGATGATTCAACTTTTATTACCCTCTCCGACAACCCTACTGACCGCCACTCTCTTTACACAAACTTCATTTAATTACGTAGAGCTCTGGCAAGTCAATAATCAACTCATCCTGTACCCAAAGAAAACCAGATTACTACTTTTTCTCCCAAAATCCATGGCCACCCTTAAGACATCCTTCACTCTCCCTTCTCTAGTTAATACTATCATTCATGTGGACTCTCATACCAAACTTCTAGGTGTCACAATAGACGCTAACCTTCATATCCAAAAATCCATCAAAAACTAGGTCTTTTGTACAGAAACAAAAAATTCTTATCAATTTCCTCTAGAACCTCCCTGGCTCAAGCCTACTTCCTCCCCTGCCTACTCTACACTTCCCCTATATTTGTTCACCTCCAAACAAATCTTTTAACCAAACTCAGTCAAACCTACAACCATATAGCTAGATCTGCCTGCAGCTTTCCTTATAAATCCCACCACTGGCTTGACCTCAGAAAACTGCAATGACTTGAATTGCCTCAACTGCTACAACTCTCTCAGCTTCAAATGACACATTTTCTACTTTACAAACCTGCCGACTGCCCCTCCCTGTCTAGCTTCCTAACCCCATGCAGACCTTTCGTGATCTCTCCATAGCAATGACCAACACCTTCTTGATACCAACAGACCCAATAAAACTATAGACAAATTACTTTATAAATGCTCTATGGCTCAAACTTGGAGTAAGCTCCCTAACAATATATGGTCTATCCACTCTTCTGCTCTTTTCAAAAAAGAATTGAAGAACTTCCTAGGTAACTCACCCTCCTGTACCTGTCACCACCCTACCTATTACCCTCCCAGCTGTTCCACAGTACAATAGTCTTTCCTGACCTGCTTAAAATAATACCACTGAAGTATGTGTCCCAATAAATAACTACTACATAAGCTAATCTTTTAATTAATGCTAGACTTTATAAGCACAAGAATTTAGTGTTTTTTTGCTAGTCACCATGAAAAGCAGATGCCAGCAGCTCCTATCCTTTCTCTTTGGTTTCCCACTATCCTCATACTGTCTCTGTGTATATTCTGCTGTTCTGCACTTTACCCTTCCCTGAATTCATTTCTAGCCTCACTCATAATTGCCTTTCCTAGTGCACCTGCCCTATTTTACTGTCTTCAGACTCTTACATATTAATGTTTTTTTTTATGTTTTGCCCTGCTTTTAGCTGCTAGTAATACCTCTCTCTCCCCCTCCAAAACCCCTCTCGATTGTAGCTTATTTTAACCATACAGCACTGGGTTTGCTTCAAGTAAATCTACTTGTGTAGCTTGAAGCCAGTGTCCTTTTGTAAGCTTACTTCTGCTCATATTTTATATCTTTCTATTTTATTTCTGGTGACTGTACCTTTAGAAACTTTATATCCTTGTCTCTCAAGCTAGTTTTTCACTATATTTTTTCTGATTGTTTCTATGACTTCATCTTGATGAGGGTGCTAGCCCCGCTCCGTTTGCCCTCGCTAGGCTCGGGCTCACTTCGCTACCCTACCACCATTCCCACCCACCCCCATTACAATTACCTTTATACCTAACTATCCCTCTCCTTCCTGTCCCACTAGCCACTACAATTCCACTTCCTGCCTATTGTCACAGCTACCTTACTAATCTGTCAATCTTGTCAACAGCACTTCCTCTATACCACTGTCTCTCTAACTACTCTGTCTGACCATATTTTATTCCAACATGTATTATTTTCTAATATAGTCTACACTACTCTTTATTCTCTCTATCTCCACCTCTTACCACTCCAATCTCTCTGACCCACTCCTATGTTCACCAACGTCTGACTCATACAACATATATCCAACTACTTCATCTTTTACTATCTCCCCTAATCTCTTTACAAGCTCTACCTCAAGTCTTTATAAACTGTCCATAATACAGGTTTTTAAAGCTTCCCAGAAAGCTAAGTCAAAACTATACAAACTCCATCTAGCATCTACTACACACTCTCTCCTCACTAAAAAACTATTTTGTTCTGGAGACCCAGGCCCCTCTTCTCTCCCCAAAACTACCTCTACACTGCCCTCATCTTACTCCTCTAACAATCACCAGCCTCAGTCACAACAGTCATCTCCATCCAAATACTTAACTATTTACTCATTGAATATTCAGAGTCTAGCAAATAAAGTCACTGAGCTGCACTCATGGATAGCTCTCAATACCCCTCACATCCTCTCCCTAGCTGAAACCTGGCTCAAGCCACAAATCTCAAATAGTGAAATACTCCCACCAGGTTATAATATCTTCCGATCTGATAGACCTGTAAAAAAAGGTGGTGGCGTGGCCATCCTCTACTCAAACATTCTTAACCTCTCACCATACCCTTCCCCAATTCCTGACTTCCTCCCAGCTGAAATCATCATCCTTAACTGCCATCTGAATCCCCACAAAAACTTGCAATTGCCTCTATCTACCTTCCTCCTGGTAACAATCTGCCGATTCTTGAAAATATCCTATCCTGGTTTTCCCACAACATACCATATGAGACACTTATCCTTGGTGATGTCAACACTGATTGGTCCAAACTCACAACGGACTCCCCCCAACTCAGTATCCACCTACACGACTTCCACCAACTTATAACATCTCCCACTCGCATCAATAAAAATTCCATTTCCAGCTCCATCATAGACTGGATCCTTACCAATTCCCCCCCACCAATACCACAATCCCGCCACCTTACCCGACTCCCTCAGTGATCATCTCCCTACCACCATCTTAAGACACTACTTCCATATTCCTAACCCCCACCTTATCAATGACTGTCGAAAACTATCGACTTGCAATTCATCCCAATTTAACTCCATTCTCCACAACATAGATTGGTCCATCCTAAAACACCTTCTCCTAAACGATGCTGTAAGCACTTTCAATAGCATCTTCATGAATACTCTAAACTCCTTAGCTCCCTCTAGGAAGATCAGAGTAAAATCAAACCATGCTCCCTGGCTTTCCAAAGAGACTAGGTCCCTTATGAAACAGAGATCATGCTTGGAAAACCTGGACTAAAACTAAACAACCACCTTTTCTTCAAAAATACAGGCAACTGAGGAACCTTGCAAAAAACATACAACTAATGACAAAAAGTTATACTATAGCTCTGCTCAGCTTAACAACAAATCCAATCCTTGAAAATTTTGGTCAACTCTCAACAACATCCTCTATCCTGGAAAGCCCTCTAATCCCTCCCCATACCCTAGCTCTTCCTCTCAGGAAACAGCTACCCTCCTGAATAAACACTTTATCTCTTCCATCCAAAATCTGGTAACCTCTAAGCCAAACTCTGCTTCATCACCCACCTCTCCAAGTCCCATTAACACAATTTTGTTTTCTTTTGAGCCAGTTCCCATTACTTACATCAAATCTCTACTACTCAAGCTAAAACCCTGCTCTCCTTCCACTGACGATCTATCTCCTCCTACATTCCTCAAACTTGCTGCTGACTCAATTGCCTATCCTGTATCTATACTAATTAATTGATCTATTCTGGAATCAAATGTCCCCATCCTTTGGAAATCTTTCTTCACTATCCCTCTTCATAAAGGTGGAAACTCCATTGACCCCTCAAAATACCGACCCATTGCCATTCTGTCCCCCCTCTCCAAGATATTAGAAAAATGTATTCACTCACAGCTTCTCAATCACCTCCTCACACACCATTTACTTACCCCTACCCAGCATGGATTTCGTCCTCACCACAGCACCACCACTGCCCTCCTTCACTCATATCATTGCAGAGGCTCTAGACAACAATAAACTCATTTCCTGTCTCTTCCTAGATCTCTCCAAAGCCTTCGATACTGTCTCTCATCCTCTACTACTATCCAAACTCTCAAATCTCCACCTATCCCCCTCCACACTTGCCTGGTTTAATAGTTACCTATCTGGCAGGGAACAATCTGTCAAATGGCTCTCATCCTCCTCACCTTTCCTTCCCATCTCCACTGGTGTTCCCCAAGGCTCCATCTTGGGACCTCTTTTGTTTAACATCTTCACCAATGATCTTTACACCTCATGCAAAGAATCCTTCCTTATTCAGTATGCTGACGACTCCACACTTGTATCCATCTCAAATAACATTCCTGAACTACACTCCCTGACCCAGCAGGCCCTACTATCCACTGAACAATGGCTCTGTCACAACCTATTGATCCTAAATTCCAAAAAGACCAAACTCCTAGTTTTCCTTCCCCGTTCTCTTTCTCATCACAAAACCTCCTTTTTTATTACATCTTCTAACAATACAAACATCCAACCTGACACCCACACAAAACTCCTAGGGGTCATTATCGATGACAAACTCAAGTTCAACCTACACATACTCCAATGTATAAAAAAACAAACCAGAAACTAGGTCTGGTATATCGGAACAAAAATTCCTAACGACTGAATCTAGACTTACCCTGGGCCAGGCACTCCTCCTCACCTCCCTCTTATACGCCGCCCCAGTTCTTATCAATATCCAGGCCTGCACTGTAAATAAACTGCAACAGACTTACCATAAAATAGCCAGATTCATTACTAACTCCCCATACAACTCACACCACTGCATTTCTTTAAACTCTCTTCAATGGCTTGAACTTCCCCAGTTTCTGCTGTCTTATCAATTTCATATGCTACACTCTATTCTTTATAAACCCTCCTTCTGTCCACCTCTATCTTCCTTAGTCTCCATCTACATCCCATCCTGGACCCTCTGTACTTCTAACCAACAATTACTTGATATCTACCACCCAAAAAGGTCAGTAGGCAAACTACTCTACAAACACTCCTTTGCCCATACTTGGAACAAACTTCCCCTTGACTTACATTCAATCTCTTACACCTCACACTTTAAAAATGAACTAAAAGCTTATTTTCTCAATTCCAGAACCTGCCCTTGCCATGACCCCACCTAGTCTTCTTTCCTTTATGTGCCCTCAAAAGGACCATACTTAGTACCTCATTACACCTCTCTCTCCAATGTGTCTACTATGCATTTGCACAATTTTATACAAACAAAAAATGTTTATTGTTGACCTATTGAACTATATCAATGTAAAATTGTTACTTAGCTTCTTTTTAATGCAACTTTAACTTTATGCATGTAACCCAACATATGTGAATCGTTTTGCTATAACTGCTATTATATCAATATTGTTTAAAATTGTACTGGTTTTAAAATGTATTACTGGAGCTTTTTTCCTTGGGTCTCCACTGAAAATGGGCCACAAGCCCAGCTGGACAAACCCGGTTAACAAATGTCAATAAATAAATAAATATATTCTGTTAAACACCAGCACTGCGATCCCTGTAATTCTGAGCAATTCTCTACTTAAACCTTATCTTATCTCTGTTTCTAATCTGGCAGTAATCACCCTCAGCTGTCTTCAAATAATTGCCAAGGAGAAAAAAAAGGTGTTTTCTACTCCAGAACACTGTAGCAAGGCTTGCTATAACCAATACCACATGAAGCACTGAAGCAAGTGCTTCAGTCCTGACAGCAAATTAATTTCCGCACTGGCCTTCAGAAATGCCAGTATGGAAATAAGTACTAGTGTTGCACTATTGCTCATTGTGCCCCTAACGCCTTGCAGCTAAAGTAGCTGCCCTGTTCTCCCCACCATAGCTACACTTCTGATGGCGCTTATCACAGAGGGTAAGATCTCATGTGAGAGTACCACTTCATGTCTTCCCTGTAGTCAAGCTGCTAGCTTAGTGGGACTAACCCAATCAACAAAGCATAAAAAAGTAGTATGTGTCTTTATATAATTACTTTAACATTCTTTTGCATAGTGATGTTCTGTTTGTAGGCATTGCCAAATTGACAAACCTTCCAACTTATTAAAATCAACCCAAGGGAATCTAAGGGTGTTACTGCTCAATGCGAAGTGCCTGAACAAAGAGCTTCCACTCCCTCCCAGCTCTCATTAACTTAGAGAATGTAGACATCTCTACAGTTACTGTGACATACTTTAAAGCCACAGAGGGCAGCTCATCAGTTCAGGGATAGAATGCCTTCCACACATTTAGACCAGCTACTGCACAGGAAATGACTAAAGGTCAAACAGGATGATGCAGTTGTCCTTCTCCATGTCCAAATTACCATAGGTAGAGTCCCATGTCATGTCATTGCAAGCTGCAGATCACACTCTGAGCCATGGAACTCATAGTTCTAGAGACACTTCACCCAATACTGAATTCATGGGGGACTTTAAATTCCCTTCTATAAACTGAGAATCGTACATGACCCCAAATTTACAAACCTAGAGATTTGTGGACTTTGTAAGCACAAACACCCTGGACCAGTTAGCCCATTTGTCCACTAAGGGTACAAACATAGTGGATCTGGTACTCACAAGTATGGGACAATGCTGCACTCCCACCCTTCCCCCAGTGTAGTGTCCTCAGTGGTGAAGTCAGACAGTAAAGCTGTCTCCTTCAAAATAAAAATCAATGTTGTGACCCCAGCAAACCCTGTAACATTTAGGAACTAGTCAATCAAACTGTCTATTATTAATCATATGCCTGACTGAATTTCAAGCCCCTCCAAACCCCAGTAGCACAGCTGCCTATGCAGAATTATCTGCAGAAACTCTGTACAGTCATGTTAATGGATGCATAGAGACAGCTGTGCCTATCAGAACCAAGCCCAGAACAAACTCAAAAAATAAACCACCATAGTAGAATCTAAGCATAAATGGATTGTACAACAAAAGGAAAAAAGTCATAGCTAAAATTAGAAAGTGCAATGCCTAGCAGGATAGAAACTCTCTCATCAGGCTAAAGATACAACTAAGAGGGCAGAGTAAGTCTACCAAAGCGAATTCTGAGGTAAAGATGGCCTCACAGGCCAAGAATAACCGCAAAGCTTTCTTTTGCTATGCCCAAAACTTCAAAGGCAGTACACAACAGTGTGCAGAACTGATTGTTAATGGATTCACCTACATGGAGCTGAAATATATAGCAAATTTGCTTGTTAACAAATTGAGCTCCAGTTTTAACCCCTCCCCTTACCTCTCCACCCCAAGCTACCCCCTAAGAAATACGGTCAACCTAACACCCCCTAACTATCACATGGGAGCAGGTCTTAGATACACTCTCTGAGGTAAGAATACAGCATCAGTGAGCCCTTATAATATCCAGGAATGCCTACTAAATAGGCTGAAGCGTGACATATGTGGTCCTCTGGGGACAGTGTTTAACCATAGCCTCCTGACTGACTGTGTGCCACATGAGTGGAGGACTGCAACGGCCATCCCTCTGCACAAGGGCAGTCCATCAGCAAACCCTGGGAACTACAGACCCACAAGTCTGACTCGTCTTGTATGCAAAGCCATGGCAAGAAGAATTATGAGTATGATTAATAATGACTTAAGAAGCCTTCAGACACTGGAGCAGGGTGCTTCCCTAACCTGGATGGGAAATCAGACATTCACCCCAGGTCTAGCACCTTTGTCTCTAATGGACAGAGCCAGTTTGTAAATCATACCCTGGCTTACATATACCCCTTAGAATAACATCTAAGGCTCAAAACATTTGTAGGATACATTTGTGATGCATTGCTAGGCTTATAAAGGTCCCAGAGGTCATTAACCTAGTATACATTTATGAACATATGAACATAATAGGCATGGAAGAATAGTTTACAACTTATGTGGCCAGTTATATGTATATTAGGACCCAAGTTTTTGTTAATGGGCATGTACTGTACTTTCTTTCATTTGTAGTTGTTAGGCCTTCATGTTAAATGCAACATTTTGTACATGACAGCCAGCCTCAGTGTTTATAGACGTCATGTCTGGAGTACTTCATTTAGAAGGGATGTGTCCTATTCATGCCTTTTGGTTTTTAAACACCCGACAGATCTTCACGTCCTGGCACACACTTCCGTGTAGACATTCAACCAAATCCTAATACCGAAGGTGAAGGTGTGGAACCCTCATTTAGTATGTATGTTCAACCATGCAAGATGGTGCAGCTTAATTTTCAAGGTAGTGTATTTCAGATTCAATAAATACACGTGTTGAAAGTCATAGTTCATTTTCTACAAGAATATGTATTATTGTGTTTCTTCTGATAACCCATGCTGTCTTATCGTAGTATGTATACACAAATGTTAGCATTAGGCCTTGGGAGTATTGTGACACGGGTATTATTCCTATATGAGACTGTCTTGTCTGCCATTTCTGGGAAAAAAGGAGTATCTAGTAAGAAGCTTTCTCCTTCTAAATCATTACATCTGCTGAGGTCAGCTTTCAGAGTGCCATTTTGTTGCTCTCAGACTGTAATGTGATTTTGGTATAGTACTGCATATGTTGCAGTTTTTAGGAGGTTGTTTAGAACTGGAAAAATTAAAACAAAACTCATAACTCCAGGGCTTTTGGCTAAGCAGTTGCGCATCTTGTTTCAATGCGTAGACTCGGCAGTACAGCTTGGAAAATTCATTTGTAATCCAGATCCATTCTGTGCCACCTTGTGCCTCTTTGTTGTAAATATGCCAGTATTTATTTTCCGTATCTCTTGGATATCCCATTATTTATGTCACGTGCAATAAAGTAACAAAAGCAGTTGGTTCTTTACATTTAAAATAAAGTTGTACTTAAATATACTGTCTTACATACTTAGTAAATTTACCATATTCTTTTTTTTCCTTTTGGGAACTGTTAATATATAGGAGTAATTCTAAAAGAAAGGGAATCAGGCAATTAAAATGCAGATATGTTCTTATTGCTGAATGCTGTTTTTTGTTGGAAGTGAATGCAGAAGCAGTGCAAAAGAAGATGTTTCCAATATCTATAAAATGTATCTTACTTGTATCCAGTACCGTGGGGGAACAGTAACATTGTTAACTTAGCATTAGCTCTTGAAACTGCAGTGCTAAGAGTAAATTTGTGCTTGTAACTGTCTCTCTCAACTTCTATACTCAAGAATTCTAGACAAAGACCCAAAATCAGAGCAGTTTTTAAATATTGTTCTAATTCATTAAAAGAACAGCAGGATTTGCATCATTATGCAATTTCTGAACAATAAAAATATGAAATAATAACATCTGGCATTATTGACCGCTGTAATCCTCAGTGATTTATCAGAAAATCAAAAATGTAACAAAAGACAGGGTAAAAATATGAGGTAAAGTCAGGTGCATTCCCAGCAAAAAAGAGGAACTTATGAGAGGTATGCTTGTAACTGTAATGTTTTTTTCAGTATCAGTCATTCAGACTGTGCATATTTTTATGACTGTCCCTTAGGCTATAAAGTATGAACATGTTTGTATCCAGACTGGAAGACCATTCCTCATAACAAATACAGAGTATTCCTTGTAAGTACAGGAGCTTGTTCTGGGTTTGTTTAGGGCAGCTGTGATAACAGTCACCTGTTAAGAAATGACTTGGGTAAAGTGTTGAAGAATGCTTTTAAGATCCTGCCTTCACCATTATTAAATACTGTTGCATAACTGTTAAGAATTTGTGGAAGTTTTCTCCAGACTTCACTGTGCTTTATTTGATACAGCAACAGAAATGGAAGCAGTGCAAATGTTTTACAGTTCTCGTATTCATTAAGAACTGAAAAAGTCAGCATTTTGTATGCTTTCCAAGGGCATATTATAGCAATAACTGATCACGTGGGTGTGATATATTATAGCAGTAACCGTCAATGTGGGTGCGGTATGTTGAAGAGTTATTCAAGGTTGGTGTGGTTTAATCACGAGGGCGAAGTCCGAGTGATTAAACAAAGCCATCCGTGGGTAAATCTTCACTATACTACACCACAGAATCTGTTATTACTATTATACAATAACATTATTTAAGAAAACAATTACTTTTCCTAAATTATGTCTTTGTACAACGGCGCTGTGGTGTTTTTCTGCATTGTTTCCTGATTGTGCTGTTTGATGATGTAGTACGCATGCATTTAAGACTTGCATTCTCAGCCGTGTGCAGTACATCACTGGTTTAGCAAGCAAGCAACGGAGAAAGGACCATCTCCGTTGCTATGTTTTTTTGAAAGAAAAAAAAAAGTGTTACCTCCCGACAGTTTAGAGGTGCAAGAGAGACAGAAAAATACAAGGATAATCCAGCATGTTTTAATTTGTAGAACCTACCTGATTTTGCTTGTATTTTCTGAGATCTTCTACATACCTCTCGATCTTTTATTTAAAAAAAATGTGAATGTGTGCAGTCTTAAGGACAGAAAGTCTGAAACTGAAATGCCCGTCATTATTTAGTGACTTTGTTCCTCAGTGATTTGTTGGAAAAAAAACAAATTTTATGAAGAATGAAGTCACTAAATAATCACATGCATTTCAGTTTGAGTTTCTTTCATTCAGACTAATGTTTTTTTTTTATTATTATTATTATGTGGTAGACAAAGTCTGGCCACTCAATGATACTTTAGCGGATGGACTTTTACTGTTGGTATATTCTCGATTTACAACAGGCAAGTTGGTTGGGCTGACCAATCAACTTGCTCCTTTTGGAATGTTAATAGCCAGCCATTGTATAATAGAAGTTATGCTACAAAGATGCATTTGCCACATTATAGTGAGTATTGCAGCTTTGGATGTTTGCTGTAATTTTCAGCTCTGAACGTCAGCATGAACTGAGTATGGGGTGATATATTTTTCCATTCTTGAAGGTATACTGTTTTAAGTAGCAATTCTGTTCATGCAGGCTACTCACCACTTTTGCCTCATATTTCTGGTCTGTTCCTCAAAAAATTTGTGATTTTCTGCATTGTTGTGGCAAATCAGTGATGACTGAATTATTTTAATGACAGGCATTTGAGTTTCAAACTTCATATCATTCAGAAAATGCATGGTTACACAAAATCTTTTATTCTAACTTTCTAAGTTTATAATATCAATATTTAAGATTTGTCCCTATTTTGGGGGCTTTGTCCCGCCATTATTTTTGGCTTTGTCTAGATATTTTTGTGTAAGAGGTTGAGGGGTATGCTGCTTACCTCCAGCTTGCAGAAAATCCATGTAGGGATGGTTTAGCCCTTTAGACAACACATTCTAATTAATTGAAAAAAATTACAAATAGAACTATGTTCACCAGACTTGGAAGGAACGCTGCTGTAAGCATGCTTGTATTGGATTTTGCCTGTCAGCTTTTTAGAAAGAGACACTGCTGAGCAATCCATCCCTCTAAAATCGCCCTATCAGATTGGTTTTAGAATTTGTTCCTTTCCTTGCTGATGTTTTTCGTATAGGTATATTTTCTCTCACTGTATGCATTTATTGACTAATTTTCTGTAAAGCCTTATAGAACACAATGTTTCTTGTCTTGCAAAGCGGAATGTTAGTAATTGAAACCATGGATGTTCATCGTTGAATAGTAATGCAATGCAAACTTCCTGTACAGTTATTAAAAGAATCTTAAAAGTGTCATTTTACTTGATGTGTAACATAGTACCAGATAAAAAGGTAGAACAGATGCATAATTTGCCAGCAGGCAACATTTAATTAATAACACAAGTTATAATAAAGACAAATTCAGTATTTGTAATTGTGTGTGCTTGCCAAATGACAGGAAAGTGATGATCTGAATAAACAGACAAAAGTTTTGATTTGTATTTCTGTAAGCAACTGCATCAGGTTTAGAACTCCTTTTTCTGTCATCTTCTTGTCTTTTGGCTTTTCCCGGTTAGGGGTCGCAACAGCGGAACTCCGGTCCGCTAATGACTGACAGGTTTTCACGGTGCCGAGTTGCCAGCTCGATGCCCAACCTTCAACGAAGGCACGCCCATTTACGCATGTCTATTGGAACGCCACTCGACCCGCGGGGAGGACATGCGGACTCCACACAGAAGACAATCCCCACACACTAGCTGAGAATCAAATGGGTGAACTTCTTGCTGTGAGGCAACAACGCTACTGCTGCACCACAACAGCATAAATTAAGGTTACCTTTGAGAGTGGCTGGCAGACATCCCAGTTTTCTGGGTATTTCTAGGTGGAGTATCTAATTTTTTTATAGCGAATCACTGATTCACATCTCTTTACATTGTATCAAAACGCATGCATTGCTCAAGATACTTATAGGTTCATAGGTAGGTACCAGACTATCGGCCCAAGGGCCTAAGTAAGCCTAGCCAACAAGGTTCCCTGGCTTACGCCACCCAAGAAAGTTAATTTCCTGTGCCCCTGTCGAGCAGAGCCACAGAAGTGATCCCTGGGGTGTATTTCCTATTTCTCATCCACTCTTCAAGATTTTTCTTGAAGAGTGCTAATGAGGAACTTTGCTTGACATAGATGGGTAGCTTGTTCCAGAGTATATAAAGTATCTGGGACAGGAATCTATCCATCCAGCATGTCCTGTTTATTGTGGTGACAAGGTTTAGGTCCCTAGAGCATGTAGCTCAGAGGGATTGGGATTTCTTAAGGTGTAGCATGTCCAACAGCTCTGGGTTTAACATAACTTTATATGTTAGGCAAAGATCTCCTCGGAGTAGGCGATATTCTACAGAGTAAAGCTGGAGTTTTTTGAGACGGTCAGAGTAGGGCATCTGTTTGAGGCCAGTAATCCTCTTTGTGAGCTACTTCTGTGGCTTTTCCAGCTGCTGCAGATGTCTTGTGAGGTACATTCCAAAAGGGGCATTGTACTCTATAATGGGTCTAATGATGCAGAGTAGAGGGGAACAATGACCTCTTTTTTTTCCTGGATGAGAACCCTTTTGTGATGAGGTGTGCCACATAGAAGGATTTCCTGACTACTGTGGTGATGTGATTATCAAAGGAGAGACTACTGTCCTCCAGATGACTGCAAACTAGGAGCCATAGTTGAGTCCCCAAATGATGTGGACATCCTACAGAAGGGCCTCTCTGAGAGAGATGTCTGGTATCAGAGGCATGGCCTCAAGCTCAATGCCAAAAAGTGCACTGTCATCCCCTTTGGTAAAAACTCTGTACCCATTAACTACCACATAAACGGCAGTCTACTTAATGCCGAATGTGTGATAAGAGACCTTCATTAGCCAGAGGCCTTCTGTGTTAGCCTGTACTTCAGAGAAGTAGATACCAAACAGGATAGGTCCCAGGACTGAACCCTGTGGTACTCCACTTGTCACTGGTTTGAAGTCAGATTTGGAGTCTGCGACTTTTACAGTGTGGGCAGTGTCAGTGAGCCAGTTGGCAACCCATCTTGTGACATAGGGATTTATACCTAGTTTAGTGAGTTTAGCTATAATTCCGGAATGAGGGATGGTGTTGAAAGCCTTGGCGAGGTCAAGATAGGCTGTGTGAACCACCTTACCCTCGTCTACGGCTTTGGTGACTGCCTCAAAGAAGTCAATCAGGTTCAGAAGGCATGATCTGCCTTTCACAAACCCGAACTGGGTGGGGTCCAGAGTTTGGAGGTTACCAATGTCTTTGTTTATGAGTTCCATAGTGATACGTTCCATGGCCTTGCAGACCAGACTATTCAGGCTAAATAGGGAGATAGTTCCCAGTATCAGTGGTGGATCCCCCTTTGTAGAATGGGATAACTGTTGTTCTGTGCCATTCAGTGGGCACAAAGCTTGACTTGAGACTATGATTGAACATGGTGCTTAGGTAGGGAGCCAGTTCGTTCTGAAGTTGGTGTAAAATGCAGACTGGGAAGTTGTCTGGTCCCATGGATGCTGTGTTTTTGGTTTTGGAGAGTGCAGCTTTTACCTGCATAGATGTGATTACTGGGACTCTGCATTCTTCCTGTATAGATATGGGCCCTTTAGGGGGGTGAGATGGGAGTAAATTCAGCACTGAACCTATCTGCCAGGATGTTGGCAATATCAGTTGGTTCTGTAATTTTTGTGCCGTTGTGCTGTAACTCAGAGCAGATCTGGGTGTTGCCATTGAGATTCTTGACATGGCTATAGAATGCTTTGTGGTTGCCCTTAGAATCAGTGGTGATTTTGTTTTCGTAGCTAGCTTTGCAGGATCCTATAAGGGATCTCAGCTTCTTACTGAGGCTGACCAGGCAGCTCCTCCACTCATGGGATTTTACTTTTTTTTGCAACACTTTCTTCCTTCTGTTTGTTTATGGCAGGGGACCACCAAATTGGCTTTCTTTTTTTGGATCCATGCACTCTTGTAAGTGCTTATAGAGTGCACGTGTAAGTGCTTATAGAGTGCATTTGTGTAGGATTCAGCAGTCGTAACTGTATTGTCCATCAGCATGGGTGTCATGAAGTTCACCACTTCTGTCTTAAGTAGCATGAAGTTGGCTTTGGAGAAATTTTTTACTGTGGTTTCCTTAATGGTGGGTGGGGGTGGGATGTAGATATCTAGGGTGATTAACTTATGGTCGGATCTGACCATCAAGGAGTTGATTTCAGGTGTGGAACACTGGTCACTCATGTTGGTAATGACTAGGTCTAGGATATTGTTGCCCCTGGTGGGGTTGTGGATAAGTTAATCCAGGGCATTGGAATTTATGAATTCCAGAAAGCGTTGAGTGAAGAAGATGGTACATGAGTAGTTTTCCCAATTAATGGTGTGGTAGTTGAAATCATCCACTATTAGGGTGTTTGTTTGAACCCTAATATTTTCCAGTATATAAAGAAAAGAGGAGTGGGAATCCTGGGGCATGGTGGGGGATCTGTAGCAAGCTACAATTTGGATTGCAGTTATGCCCAGAGTTAGTTGCATTTGGATAACCTCGGATGCATTATGCTGAGCAACTAGCCTGGAGGTGTGTATATCCTTAATGAATATGGACACACCTCTGCCTTTGGTGTTCTGGTCCAGGTTAGAGGGACAAAAAGTGTGGTATGAGTTATAGCCTGGTAATGCAGGGGTGCTCTCTAGAGCCTTGAACCAGGTCTCAGTCACTGCACAGATATCGGTGTTCTCTATTGTAAGGAGTGCCTTGAGTAAGTGCAGTTTGAGATTTAGACTTCTAGCATTGAGCAGCATTGTGCTCAGTTTTTGCTTGCCTGTTCCTGTGGTGAATTTGTCATTTGAAACTTGCCTAAAAAAGGCACTATAGGGGTGGCAAGAGCCTTAGCCAGTATCCGGAATCCCAGGGATGACAGGTGCAGGCCATCTCTGGCAAAGCATTGTGGTCTGTCGACGATGTCATCCTAGGCAGACAGATACTGGATCCCCTTAGAATGACACCAGAAGCTTAGCCAATTGTTGAAGTTAATCATTTTGTTGTTGTAACATTCTGGGCCATGACAGGATGCTCCTCAGGGCTAGGGTCATACCTGCCTGTTCTTCAAGATCAGAGAGCTCTTCCATGTCTGTTTTCATGTAGTACAGGGAGGTACATTTCAGGTCGCTCACACCAACATGGACAATGACAGAGTCATATTTGTACTTGTTGTGGAGTGACCTGAGTGCGTGGGTTATGTGGCGGATCCTGGCACCTGACAGTAACCTTCTCCTTGTTTAGCCTGCTGAGTGGGACATCAGTGTGCCTGTCTATAGAGTCACCTATGACTAGTGTGTTGGGTACATTATTTTGCCTTATGGGCTGTGGTTTATTGGCACACTGAGTCTGTGGGCTATGTGTCATTTGGGTTGTGTTGGAGGGTGGAGGTTGCTTGTGTTTCTGCTTTGGAGGTCTCTGTTGCTTGAGCAGATTATTATTGAGAGCCTCTGTGAATGTTTTTGTGTTTCTATGTGTGGGTTTTGGTGGTGTAGGTATAGTGGGACTATGTGATGAGTGTGGTGCAAGTGTTTACCTTCTCCTCTTGACTGTCAAGTTCATTCTTGGTTGGAGAGAGCTTTACCTCCAGTTTGGCTAGATATGTGCATCTCTCACAGGTTGTGGTGTTGGGTGGTAGGAGGAGAGGGTTGTGTGTGTACATGAGGCAATTGCTACATTGCCTCAAGTTGCCCAGATTCATCAGATAGACAGGAGAGAACACTGGGAGCTGACCCTTGAACATTTTCCTCTAGACAATTGAGGAAAGTGAGGGTAAGCTGTTTTTCTCTAAGCAAGTGAGGAAAGTAAGTACAAAAACTGTTTCCTCTAGGTAAAGAGGAAGGTTGAGTGCTGTAGTAATTTGTAGCTTATTTCGTGCTAACAAGTTCTGAACAAGTGCTGTGCATGAATAAGCAAATTCAAGTGCTAAAACGAAGAATCTGTACCTGGATCTTGTGATAGATAGGCTACCTTGTGCTTACCACTCCCACTGATAAGCTAGAAGGCTTCCCTCCAACACAGAAAGGCTTGGATGCTCAGAAGCTTACAAACAGTCCTGGATACAGCAAATCTGTATCTGGATTAGACTAGTTACAGGAAAGGTGGGAAACAAGAGCAAACATGGGCTTTTAAACCAGAAAGTTGAAAGAGATAGAAAAACTGCCCAAACGTACAATGAACTACAATTTCTGGGCCAGAAACCACTCTTGTGGTAGATAGGCTAACTAGTGCTTACCAGTCCCACTGATAAGCTAGAAGGCTTCCCTCCAACACAGAAAGGCTTGAGGGGCTCAGAAGCTTACATACAGTCCTGAATACAGCAAATCTGTATCTGGACTAAACTAGTTACAGGAAAGGCAGGAAACAAGCTTAAGACATTTTTTTGGAAAGGGAGAAAGGAGAAACAGAAGATGATTCAAAATTAAGGACCTAAGTGGCTTGCCTTTCACAAATGTTCTCTCTGTATTAGGTAGAATGAGCTAGTGACACTAGACTGGAATAGAGCTTAGGATAGAGCTGAACAGATGGGTCTGGTAGGAGTATCAGAAGTCAAAATATGATATCACTGTACTCGGTTGAGAGAGCAAATGAGATAGACCCAGGAGGAGTGTACAAACACAAATTTATAGGAGGGGTGGGCAATTCCAAAGCCACCAAGATTAATACCACAACAAGAACAGGGATGGTGGGCGGGAAACTAACTGCAGAGACAGACCACAGTATTCTATGAAACAATTAAATAGAAAAATAACTACAGAGAGGAGAGACACAGACTGATGAAACAATTAAATACCCAGGAAAAATAAAATAAAATTAAGTACAATCTTTAACACTGCAAGTTTGTACTTAACTCAGCTAGTAATGCAGTTGATTGTAGGTATGTAGCAGAAGCCACAATGCATTATCTAAAAACTAATGTTCTGTTCAGTAAGAAAAATAGATTGTGGCTAAAGGTTTCTATTCTATTTCAGAAGTGTTTTTGTTTTTTCTAATGTTTGGGCATCTTCAGACAAGATCAGTGTTCATTGTCTATTGCTTTTGTCATTCTAGAATCTGTGCATTCCAGATCACTTCCGGATTTATTTCCCAGTGCAGTCCTAGGTTAGGGCATCTACCCCTGTAGCTCCTAAGACCTCATATTCACTGGGTCATCCCTGATGGGGGGGGTGGCAACTGGTTGTCCTCATGCTGGCAGCTTTTGTTCTATCATCCCATAAGATCATGGTATGGAAATGTGTGGGTGGGTTTGGCTTATGATCTTTTTCACTGTCCCTTGCAGTTACCCACATGTTAAGAATTTTGTCTGTGTTTAGATGAAGCTATTTCAGTGCTAGGCAGTTTAATGTTAAAGAAATCTGGCCATCTTGGTAAAGGCGCTTATTGATGCATCAATTTTCTAAGCATTTGAGACAGCTCTGAAATACAGTGAGGAGCTAAATTGTCCAAAAGACATTGAGATTGTGCAGAGCTGTCTTTCTCAAAAACACTGCAAGGCAAAAGGCAAAATGTGGGAATTACTGGACTGATGATATTTTCTCCATATTTATTATTTTTTCATCACTTGTTGATACTGGTTCAATAATGATTAATCTCTCTGTTTAAACCTCTCTGATTGAATCCATCTGGCATATATCTAAATTCCCGGATTTATGTATATATTCTGTATATATTACTGTAATCACTATGTGTGACATTGTTTCTACTTCTGTACCAATTAATGTTTCATTTTTTTCTGTATCTATGTTCTTCTCAAGGCTTTTCTCCCTGGGCCTCCACTGAAAATGGGCTCTTTTAGACCCAATGTACTTTCCCGGTAAACAAATTCAATAGAATAAATAAATTAAGTTAACTAGGCAGTACCGCACTCATTCAGAAATTATGTACAATTGCTATGTAACAGAAAAGGTAAATTGGATAGATATGCTTTTGTTCTAATATTTTACTTGTATTGTGTTTTCTTACAAATAACCATACTGTATGTCAGTTTGTTAATGGAATTCCATAGAACAGTAGCACATTTGTTTAAAATGCCTCTGAAAATCAGATACTTCTGTATCAGATGTCTTTGTACTAAGTTGCTATCATTAAAAAAACAAATATTAATGATTTTGTCTCTAAAATATAAAATAAGTTTGTTTCATAGGTTCATAGGTAGGTACTTGGCTATCTGCCCTAAGGCATTTATAAGCCTAGCCAAAATGTGTTGGCTTTCGCCGCTCCCTTAGATTAGTTCCCTGTGCCTCTGTCCAGCACAGCCACTGAAGTGATCCCTGGGGTAAACTTGGTTTCCCATCCACTCGTCAAGGTTTCTCTTGAAGAGTGTTAGCGAGGAGCTCTGCCTAATTTAGATTGGAATCTTGTTCCAAAGAGTGGGAAGTCTCTGGGACAGGAAACTATCCCTCCAGCACGTCCTATTTATTGTTGTGGTGAGGTTTAGATCCCTAGAGCATGTGGCTCGAGAGGATATGGTTTTCTTTAGGTGGAGCATGTCCATCAATTCTGGATTGGACATGACCTTGTATGTCAGGCAGAGACCACCTCTGAGTAGGCGGTATGCAACTGAGTACAGCTGGAATTTCTTCTGTTGAACTGCATAGGGCATCTGTTTGAGGCCAGTGATCTTCTTGGTGAGGTACTTCTGTGGTCTTTCCAGCTCTTGCAGGTGTCTTGTAAGGTACATCCCAAATGGGGCTTGTACTCTGTGATGGGTCTGATGAGTGATGAGTAGAGGGTCACAATGACCTCTCTTGATCTGGATGCGAACCCTTTTGTGATTAGGTGGGCCACATAGAAGAATTTTCTAACCACTTTGGCAATGTGATTATCAAAGGAGAGATTACTGTTTACTTGGGTCCCCAGATCCCTTATTATGTCTTCTGTATTTAGGGGACTACCACCTATGTGGTAGTTTGTGGGTACTTTGTTTTTTACAAAGAAGATGACTATGCACATTTTGGCATTTAGTTTGAGGATATGATTTTGACACCAGGTATCCATCTCAGTGGGACCCTTTTGGAAGATGTCTGTGTCAGCCGGAGAGTCAATTATAGCCACTAGTTTACAGTCATCTGCGAACTTGGTCAGCCATAGTCCTCCTGTGCTTGCCTGTACCTCTGAGAAGTATATGCCAAACAGGAGGGGTCCTAGGACTGAGCCCTGGGGAACGCCACTTGTAACTGGTTTAGAGTCAGACCTAGCTCCCACAACTCGCACCATCTGGGTTCTGTCCGCGAGCCAGTTGGCAACCCAACTTGTGACGTAGGGGTTTATGTTCAGGCTGGTGAACTTGTCTATAATATGAGAATGGGGAATGGTGTCAAAGGCCTTTGTGAGGTCTAGGTAGGCTGTGTGTACCACTTTTCCCTCGTTTGTAGCCTTGGTAACTGTCTCAAAGAAGTCCACCAGGTTTAGGAGGCATGATCTGCCCTTAACAAAGGCGAACTAGGTAGGGTCCAGTGTTTGCAGGTTCCCAATGTCTCTGTTAATGAGTTCCATGATGATGCTCTCCATATCCTTGCTGACCAAGCTAGTCAGGCTTATAGGGCGATAATTCCCGGGGTCTGTTGTGGCTCCACCTTTGTGGAGCGGAATAACCATTGCTGTGTGCCACTCTATAGGTACATAGCCTGTGGAGAGGTTGAGTTTTAACAGTGTGTTTAGGTGAGGGGTTAGTTATCTTTGAGCTCATGTAGGATGCAGCCTGAGACACCATCCGGTCCCATTGATGCTGTGTTTTTGACTTTGAAGAGGGCTGTTTTAACTTGAGTATCTGTGATTTCAGGGGCTCTACATTCTTCTGGTATGGTTATGGGCCCTTTTGGGGGTGAGAGGGGGTGAAGTTTGCACTGAACCTGTCTGCCAAGATGTTGGCGATATTGGTTGGTTCAGTGTATTTTGTGCCATTCTGAACAAACTCCGAGCAGATCTGAGCATTGCCACTTAGATTCTTGACATAGCTAAAGAATGCCTTATGGTTATCTTTGGAGTCCTTGACGATTTTTCTTTTGAAACTCTCCTTGGATGATTTTATGAGGGATCGCAGTTTCTTGCTTGTACTGATCAGGGATGTCTTCCCTTCTTGGGATTTTACTCTTTTCTGTACTAGTTTCATCCTTCTATTGTATAGCTTGTTTATGGCAGGGGTCCACCAGACTGGTTTCCTTTTCTTGGAGGAGTGAGTCTTGGTTTTCTTAGGATAGTACAATCCATGCATTTTTGTAGGTGCCCATAGAATGCATTAGTAAAGGATTTTGCAGCTTGGACAGTGTTATCCTTTAGCATGGGGGCTTTGAAACTTTCCACCTCGGTCTTAAGTAATGTGAAGTTTGCTTTTGAAAAGTTTTTCACGGTGGTTTCCTTGTCTGGAATGTGGATATCCAGAGTGATTTGTTTATGGTCAGATCTAACCAGCAAGTGGTTGACCTCTGGTGTGGAACACCGGTTGCCCATGTTGGTGATGACCAGGTCCAATATGTTGTCCCCTCTAGTGGGAGTGTTGACCAGTTGATCCAATGTATTTGAGTTTATAAATTCTAGGAAATGTTGGGCAAGGGAGTTGGTACTTGAGTTGTTCTAATGGAGGATAGATTCAATATACCTGCCTTTATCTCTTGGCTAATTTCACTTGTTTTAAAGGACTTGAGTTCTTTCTCTTGTTGTCCATATTCGTCAGGAGCGCTCGTTGTCGCCCTCCCCCTGGATCTAGACCTAGAGCCAGTAACGCGCTCCTTCACTCGTTCTGCCTGCTGCAACTGGAAAGGCTTGTTAAAAAAGCTCAGAGTACTTTGATTCGACTTCCTTACACCTTCGACAGCATTTGAGTCATTTTCTGTAGTTAGTCCATTTGCAGACGCGTTTTCAGGTCTGCTATCTCTCACACATCTTTCTGGCACATCCTCAGGCACGGAGGCTTGTGCCGTTCGTATGATGTCATCACGACGGCTTTCAAAGTGCTCCACATGAGTGCCAATATTTAAAGTGGCAGTACTCTTCTCACAGAACACATCCAGAGTATCAAGCGTATTCGCAGACTTCTTGGAATTTATGCCACCAGATTTATTTGTAGAATTCACGAAAGATTCATTCTTAGGCCAGGAAAAGATATTACCACATTGAAAATCCTTTATATCTCTGATTAATTTACGTTTTTTAAATACTCAAATGACTCAAATGCTGTTGAAGGTGTAAGGAAGTCGAATCAAAGTACTCTGAGCTTTTTTAACAAGCCTTTCCAGTTACAGCAGGCAGAACGAGTGAAGGAGCGCGTTACTGGCTCTAGGTCTAGATCCAGGGGGAGGGCGACAACGAGAGCGTCTCCGTTGACGAATATGGACAACAAGAGAAAGAACTCAAGTCCTTTAAAACAAGTGAAATTAGCCAAGAGATAAAGGCAGGTATATTGAATCTATCCTCCATTAAATTAACTTCTGAACATTGTTCGGTGTTGAAAAAAGGACTTGAGTTGTTCTCCCAGTTAATGTTTGGGTAATTGAAATCACCCAATATTAGGGTGTTTGGTAAAACCTTTGTTTCCCAGTGTTTCCAAAAATGTGGAATTGGGGTCCTGGGACATGGTGGGTGATCTGTAGCAAGCTACAATTTGAATTGCAGTTTTGCCCGTTGTTAGTTCTACGTGGGTGATCTCTGACGCATCGTGTTGTGCCACTAACCTGGAGGTGTGGGTATCCTTGATGAATATGGATACACCCCCGCCTTTTGTATTTCGGTCCGGGTTCTGTGGCCAAAATGTATCGTATGAGTTGTAGCTGGGGTGCTCTCTGGAAACTTAAACCAGGTTTCTGTTACTGCACATATATCTATTTTCTCCATGCTGAAGAGTGGCTTGAGTGCGTGCATTTTGAGGTTTAGACTTCTGGCATTGAGTCGCATTACCCTCAGTTTTTGTTACTTGTGCTATTTCCGGTGCTGGGTTTGTCTTTTGAGCCTTCCCTAAAAAAGGCAGTATGGGGGTGGCAAGAGCCTTGGCCAGTATTCGAAAGCCTAAGGGTGACAGGTGCAAGCCATCTCTAGCGAAGCAGCTTGGCTTGTCGAGCATGCATCCCAGATGGACAGACACTGGATCCCCTTTGAATGACACCAGAAACTTAGCCAATTGTTGAAATTGATAACTTTTTCTTTATACCGTGGTATTATTCTTAGTAAGGGCAGGATGCTGGTCAGGGTCATACCGGCCTGGGCTACATGATCAGAGAGCTCTTCCATGTCTCTCTTCATGTAGTCCAGGGAGGTACGGCTCAGGTCATTCACACCAACATGGACAATGACAGAGTCATATTTGTACTTGTTCTGGAATGACGTGTGTTATGTGGCGGATCCTGGCACCCGACAGGCAGCTAACAGTAACCTTCTCCTTTTTCAGCCAAGTAAGTGGGACGTCAGTGTGCCTGACTATAGAGTCCCCTATTAGGTTCATAGGTTCATACTAGGCTATCTGCCCTTGGGCATTTATAAGCCTAGCCAGAATGTGTTTGGCTTTCGCCACCCATTTTAAATTTATTTTGCTATGCCCTTTTTCGAGGTTAGTATACTGTGCCTCTGTCTAACAGTGACACAGAAGTGATACCCGGGGTAAACCTACGATCTCCCATCCACTCATCAAGATTCCCCTTGAAGAGAGTCAATGAGGGACTCTGCCTAACCTGGACTGGGATTTTATTCCAGAGTGAAGGGTGCCTCTGGGTTATGAATCTGTCCCTCCAGCATGTCCTATTTATTTCAGTGCTGAGGTTCAAGTCTCTCGAGCGCATAGCTCGATGGGATTTGGATTTTCTGAGGTGCAGCATGTCCATTAATTCCAGGTTGGACATGGCTTTATACGTCAGGCACAGATTGCCTGTGAACAGGCGGTATGCCACTGAGTAGAGCTGGAGTTTCTTTAACCGGGCAGCATATGACATCTGTTTGAGCCCTTTGATCCTCTTGGTGAGGTACTTTTGGGGTCTTTCCAGTTGCTGCAGGTGTCTGGTAAGGTACATCCCAAAAGGGGCATTGTACTCAATTATGGGCCTGATGAGGGATGAGTAAAGAGGCACGATGACCTCCCCTGATCTAGATGTGAATCCCTTCATGATTAGGTGGGCTATATAAAATGTTTTTCTAACCACTTTGGCCACGTGGTTGTCAAATGAGAGATTGCTATCAACTTGTGTCCCCAGGTCCCTAATTACTTCTTCTGTACTTAGTGTGTTGGGTATGTTATTTTGCCTTAAGGACTGTGGTTGCATGGCACACTGGTTTTGTGAAGTATGTGTTTCATGGTTTGTGTTGGGGGGTGGAGGTTGCTTGGATGTCTGCTTTGAAGGTCTCTGTTGCTTTTGCAGATTTTTATTTAGAGCCTCCGAGTATGTTTTCGTGTATTTGTGTGTTTTTTGCCGGTGCTGGTTTAATGGGTCTATGTGAGACTGGTGGTGTGATGCAAGTATTTCCCTTCTCCTCTTGAATGTCTGATCCAGTCTTGGGTTGAGAGAGCTTAGCCTTCAATTTGGCTGTATAATTGCATCTCTCGCATGTATTGGTGTTGGGTGGTAGGAGGAGAGTGTTGTCTGTGTACATGAGGCAGTTGTAACATTACCTCAAAATGCCCAGATTCACCAGTTGGACCAGAGAGTACACCTGAAACTGCCCTTTGGACATGCCTGGATAGGTACAGTGAACTGTTTTACTGATTGGCTGGTAAGGTCGAATAGAGAGCCTTGTCCTTCTGTACAGTGTAAGGGGGTGTAGTGCTAGGGTTTATAAGTGCTTGCTATGAGTTTTGAGCAAGTGCCGGGCTGAGAAATGAATGGCTTGAGTTGAAAGTTTGTCCAGTTCCAAGGGAAAAATTGAGGAGGAGACTTTGTGGAGCTGGGAATAGTTGTACCCTAGCTACCCGGCATGGATAAATGGGCAAGTGTGGTTTTTATAGCAGGGAAATGAAAGAGATACAAATTAGCCCAAAATGGCCAATAAACTACTAATTTCTGGGCTGAAACCACTCCTCCAGGGACAGATAGGCTACTCAAAGCTTCCCTCTCTCACAGGTGAACAGAGAAATGTCCTTCTATCCAAGTAAGGTGTGGGCAAACAGAGATTTGTAACACAGCCCTGAATTCAGCACTAACCTGAAAACTGGACTATACTAGCTTAGAAAGGCAGGAGACAAGTATTTTTTTTTTTTCAGAAAATAAAGCAGATACAATCAAAAATTACTTTAAATGCACATATATATCTCAGATCAGAGTTGTAATCAATGCCCTAGTAATAAAGTAGGAAGAAACACAAAGTAAAAGCAGATGAATAAAGTGCAATTTTTTTATATATATATATATAAAACAATAGAAAACTGATTTAAACACGTTACCCAATTAACCAGAAAAAAAAGCTCAAAACTGAACCCTGTTCCAGAAGTCTTCAATCCGACAAGTTCTAACTGCACACTCATGCCACTAGGGTGCAGGGGAACCTTCTCCAAATAAAAATGGCCTGGATCAGTGCTCAAGTTATAAGAACAAAGCTAGATTCAGCAGGCTTGAATCTGGTCTAAGCTACAGCAACAAGGTGCACCAATTTCAGAACGAAACAGTTCAAATAAGCAGGCACAATAAGCCTGTGACCAGAAATTCCCAGCTCAGAAGGGCAGAATCCAGCCTCTCCTTCCACAAGAGTGCAGACCACAAACCTTCTTAATGTAGAATAACTGGCATGAAGCCCAAGTGCTTAGACCAGAACTAATACACTTTTAGAATAGCAGACACTGAGCCTTAAATCAGCAATTCCCAGCTTAGAAGGATGCAAGCTACCTGTCCTGCCACAACAGTGCAGACCACAAACCTTCTTAAATGTAAAACAACTGGCATGAAGCCCAAGTGCTTAAACCAAAATACTTTGAATAACAGAATTTAATCAGGCTACTACCAAGCAGTAATAAATACAGCAGAATAAATAAAACTTGAGTACTTTTAAGAAGGGGCAAAAGCAAAATAAAGTAGGAGGAAACACAAATACAGTAAAAGCAGATGAATAAAGTGCATTTTTTTCCTTTTTTTTTTTGTTAGTAAAGAGCAAGGAGAGAGGAAGGAAGAACCTAAGTGGGTTTGCCTTCTCAAATCTTCTCACTGTATTAAGTAGAGCGAACACTAGACTCAGAATATGATCTCACTGTACTCTGTTAAGTGAGCAAAATGAGATGGACCGAGGAGGAGTGTTCAAATACAGACTTACAGGAGGGTGGACAATTCCAGAGCCACAAATGCTCAAAAAGCTTCATTGTTAAATATTTTGATTCTGTTTTCCAAACAAAGACTGTAGTATGGAATTTTGCTTAATGAAAACATCATAAAACAGTACTGCAGTTTAAAAAAATCCATAAAAGTAGATGCATGATTTCTTTTTACCAAATGCCTTTGTACTGAGTTGCCATAATTAGTAGAATATTTAAATATTAATGATTTTGCCTCGAAGTATAAAAGGCCAAAAACACTGGAATGAATGCCAGTTTTCGTGCAGAATACTGTCGTCAAGTATGTGGTATTCATCAAAATAAATCATTTTACTTTGAAATTCTCTCTCTTTGCTGTGTTCTGAGCTTCCCTTTTCGTGATTCAGAACTACCCCCCCCCCATCCCCTGATTCATTGTTTTAAGGTTCACCAAATTGCTTGTTTTGTTGTAGCTTGGTATTCCAGACAGAAATCCACATCCTTTAGCTAATACTTGCACCTTGGAGGTGAAACTTTCTCTATATCTGCAGAGCAAACAGTGGCTTTAAATTGTCAGATTATCCAGAACTTCAGATTGCTTTCTTTTAACCCCACCAACATGCACCTGTAGGAAGGTCGGGCAGGTTTAACTAAATTTGTCATGCTTCAAATTTTTGTTCCCTGCAGTGATGTTGGCAGCGTTTATGTAAGCTTCCACAGCAGAGAGTAACTAACCTCTGGGTCTGTTCATCAGCACCCTGTCCTTAAGGTGAGTTGATAGCTTTGGTTCATTTCTTAGGTCTTTATCAGCACTGTCATATTTTCATTTCTGTCTTTTTGGTCCCCTGCAGTACTGTTTTATTGCGTTTTATGATGTTTTCATTAAGCAAAATTCCATACATGCTACAGTTTGGCACAGTTTAATTGAACAATACGTTTTTTTCATGCAGGCAGCTCAGAAACTTTGTAGAGTTGGAAGTAAATATTAGATCTTTTTTGGTGTATGATTGTAAACTGCATTTAGCCCTATTAATTTTGTTTGTCTTTCTGCTTTTTAAAAGTAAATAGCCATGGGTTCTCTCACTCTTGATCCCCAGAGGTTTTTGTAGGTATTTCTGCATTCTTCACTACACATCTTGACTAGGCAAGCTATGTCAGTTGTGTCTGCATTATTTTTCTCCATTTGCCCTGCTTTTTATCAAATGGCAACTGGAATAGCTTTTAACTCATTGATATCAAATTGTGAATTGTAATTTTGGTTCTCCGGTTTGATCCTTGACTGGGGTGCCTTCTGTGCGGAGTCTGCATGTCCTCCCTTTGGTCGCGTGGGTTTCCTCCGGGTGCGCCGGTTTCCTCCCACATCCCAAAGACATGCTGTAGGTGGACTGGACACTCTAAATTGGCCCTAGGCATGAGTGCGAGTGTGTGCCTTCTGTGGAATGTTGGATGCTGGGCTGGCAAATCGACACTGTAAAACTCCACTGCCAATCATGAGCGGACATGTGATCCGCTGTGGCACCCCCTAACCGGGAAAAAGCCAAAAGAAGAAGATATCAAATTGTGATTTGTTTGTTTCACGTGGAATTCACTGTTGGTGTATTTTCTGTTTGCAGGCCAACAGTGATCTGCCTGTATGTAGGCTTTTCTTGTTTCTCCATGTGACGGTGGAGTTAATATATTTAAGTAAAGGATTATAAGGTGTGTGTGCGTGTGTGTGTGTGTGTGTGTGTGTGTGTGTGTGTGTGTGTGTGTGTGTGTGTGTGTGTGTGGAGAGGGCTTGCCCTTGCAAAAAAAAAAAAAAGAACAAACAAGTTGTTTGAATAAATTCTTGAAGCACTTTTTGAAAGTTTTTTCTTTAAGCTTTAACTGTATTTTTATCTTGTTGGAGCTTCAGATAGCTGAGACATGAGAAGTTGTAGATGAAGCTTTTTGTAACTGTATTCTCTACTTACTGTTGCATAAATTAGAAAGGTAGGAATGTTAGCCGGGCAACATACAGTCGTGTTCACTGCATTAAACTCTGCTACTGGAATGAAAGTTTTCCATTATGGCATGACAAGTAAGTTAATAAAGATATGTAAACAGACTGATTCTTCATTTATAAAGCTCATATTTCTGAAATCTGCAGCTAGAGATTTGCAGTTGAAGGCAAAAGTAATGTGGAATAAATACATTGTTTATAAATAGTGTTGTATAGCAAAACTACTGTAACAGTTTGAGTTAGTACTCTGTAATTAAAATTTGTTACTTACTGGTTTTGCTTGACTTAGTTTAGTATATTTATTTATTGCTTTTGGTGACTGTGGTAGCCCATTTTCAACAGAGGCCCAGAGAGAAAAGGTCCAGTTATAAAATAGGTACTTTTCTACAACAGAGAAAAATGTGAAGCTTAAAGTTACAATGTGGATATATAATAACTGAAAGGCAGCTACACTAGAGAAAATCTGCATAGTTTCATGGTTTGTTTTTTGTTTGCTTAAGCCGATGAATTGAGGATTACTCTGGAGCATTACTGATTTACATAACTGTCTTACTGTGGTTGGGGTGGTGAGCTTGGGTTGAGTATAGGTGCAGTAATTTATTTATTTTTTTCTCTTTTCAGTTACATATAGCTGTAGAATGAACACCTGCTGGATGTTCATTAGTACTGCTCAAATGGAATACTTTTGTTACCTTCATTGATTATTCAGATATCTTAGGCTGGGATTCCTGGTTGTGCACTTTGTGTTTTACGATTACCCCCCTACTCTATACGTCTCTTACACTGTCTGCTATTGATTAGCATAATGGTAACATTGCAACCAGGGGCCTCCGTCACATTGCAAGTCTCTCCTCGATCTTTCCCATTGTACTTTCTGTTATTTTGCGTTCCTTTCCTTCAGACTGTGTTACTGTTCATTTTCTGCCAGTTCTGTATTTAAGTGGCTTTCACTTTAGTTCAGATTAAAACTGATTTTGGGAATCTGTTTAATGAATCCACTCTTCTTAAACTGGAAGCCTTACTGTGTGGCTGTTCCACCAACAGGATAAGATCTTCATATATCTGTGCGTGTATGGATTTGCTTGTTTGCTTCCTTTTTTTACTTACAAGATTAGTGACTGTGCACTATGTATCTGGAATGGCTTAGGAAAAAAGAAATATGGTTGCAGAGATTACTGTATGAATGCACTACTTATTGACAGAGCAAACTGCTGCTAGTTTAAATCAAAAATGTTTATTGGCTTTTATTAATTTTGAGGGTTTTGTTCATTGACTTTCATTTTTGGTATTTTGGTTGTTCTTTTGTGCAGGTAAGTGGATGGTTTTCTAATGTGTAAAGTTTCAGAAAAAAACAGAAGTTTCAGTAGTAGTAGTAGTGTGTATCTATATGTATGTTGGTTAGGGTTAGATTTAGGGCTAAGTAAGGGAATAAAGAATAATTAAAGGGGCAACATTCTATGCTGTAATATGAGTTGAAAAATATTATTATTTGACGGGGAGTACTTTATTGTATAGATGCAGATTCCATTTTCCAAACTAGAGGATGCATGTTTCATTAGAACCTGCTACTGGGAGAGAAGGGTTCAGGTGTGGCTTTAGAGGCACCATTGTTTTTCTGGCTCAGGAGCCTGCTTATCAAACAGCTGTCATTTCAGTAAATGAGCTCTTAGATTTCTTTGCCTTGTTAGGGTTGCATCATCCCTTTACCTTTGTCCTGCCATATAAAAAAGTGAAAGTCGTCAGAGGAGTAATCGCCAAGTTCTTTATGAACAGGAATGGCATTTTGTTGGATTTCTGACTGAAATGGATACTTGAGAGGGGCTTACAGTACTGAACTTTTAAGTCAAGCCTTTCCACCAGTTGATCTCAAATGTGTCCAAGTCCCTTTTTTCTAGGAACAAGCTGTTTTTGAAATAATTGTCAAAAATTAGAGTCACTGAGGTTTCATATTCCTCAAGGAAACGTTTTTTTCCACGTTCTTTTTTGTGGCTAAGAACAGAGGGCTTGGAGAATGGTCTTGCATCTGCCCAGCCTCAACTTGCATGTCAAGGTGAAGATCTTCAAGGCATTAATTCTGTAGGCTAGCTTTTCATTCTTTGCCAGCAGACATGACTGCTTCTCTGTCTCTAAAGGATACCTACTACCATATTCTGACTTTTATGTACAGTAGGATATTCCTGAGGTTGTAAATCAGTGGAGAACTTCAGTTTGCTGTTCTACTATTTTGTCTTGACATAGCCATGGATTTTGCCTAATGTCTGATTCTTGTGATGGCAGGTAGAAGGGCAGCCAAATTTATCTGTACCCTGGATAGCAGAAGCACATGCATTCAGAAGTGGAACTACAGCGATATTTGTGGACTGTCATCTCTTTTCTGGGATTTCTTTGTTGTACCATCAGTAAAGATAAGTCAGATTTGTTTATCTCTCTCTCAGTAGAATGTACTCCTAAGAGCATTTAGAAAAGATTGTCTCATACTCCGGACATGATAGTCAAGGTACTACTCTTGTTCCAATGGCCAGCTTTACAACTGGTGTTGATGACCAGAACTTTTCACAGTTTTTAGGTAAAATGTCATTAACTCTCACATCAGTTTTGAATGCTAGAAGAGGAAATACCAGCATTCATTGTCTAGCCTATGCTACTAGCTGGAGGTATCACTGAATCTGTTACTTTCTCTGATTTCCTGCTTTGTCATGGAATTCTGTCATTGGGTTTCAGTTGCCCACATAAATGTGGGAAGATCTTCTGCCATCCACACACCTTGACTGAACATAATGCTTTGGAGTCCTCCCACCAATTTAACACAGTCAAAACACTTCCGGTCTTTTTAACCACTTCACGCAAAATTACAACTCTTGTCCAAACAGTATCATATAAATAACACTTCATAATTCTTCCTTTTATTTCATATGCTCATCATCTCAACTACCCAACACTAGCCTCTAGTTCAAGTCCAAAGTACTTGTGATTTTCATAGTCGGCTCCTTTTTTTCTTTTTGTCTGTTGTTCAGTCATTTTCTTTTGGAACAGTTGAAAAGATTTCATTGGCAAATTCTCTTTGTGAGCTGTTATTGTCAGGAGGAGATGCAAATTCAAGTTCAGCTTGCTGGGTAATCTCTTTTTTTTTTATTTCTTCCCTAAGCTGTTCTGTATCCAAAAATGTATTTGATCCTTCAAACAAAAATATTCTAAAAACAGCAGGGTATAGTAACTTGAATCTCACAACTGCGTCTCGACATCCCCTGATTCCTGGGATAAACTCTCTTTTGTGCTACCTGGTGTACGAAGCATAATCATTTTCCACAAACGCTGTGGTGTTCCCAGTTGTTACACTTTCCCTTTTGCCATAATTTTGTCAGAAGCAGCTCTTTCTGATGGTGTGACTACATCTTTACTAATATAGGTCTTCATTTCTTTCTCATGGTCAGATTTGTAGCTTGCATATGGTTTGCCCTTTCAGTTAAGAAATCCTGCCCTGGAATACCAGTCCAGTTGCTTATTGATACTTTCATAAAATTAATAAAAACTAAGCACTTCCACATTCTGTGGTATAGCAGAAAATCTCGTTTTGTCCAGGTACTCTGTCCTGTAACTCTGTTTTGTGAAAATTCTTCTTGAGAAGCCTCTTAATCAGCCAGTCTTTCCTTCATTTCAACCCATCTTCTGATTTCTACTCTAGTATCAGCTGATCTGAATAGCCACTTAAAGCTTTTTCTGTTCTTTCCAGCCTTTTTTCATTTGACTTTGTGTTCTTCCAGTGTCCTGCTTAATTTAAGTACCTATGAATACGTTTGATTTATTTTTTCCTCTACATTACTGCAATTGATTTTCTGTACCAAAGCTGGAATGTGAACTGTTTTTTGCTGAACAACTGCAAGGCATTTCTCAACTGGAGTTTTTTTCTTCTTCTTTGTTAGTTTTCTGTTACTTTTTGCAGATTTCTTCTTTGCTGATATCCAGGTAGCGTAGTGAATTTTATGCAGACTGTTAGCTTGCTTTTGTTGGCCTTTTACACTCTTGTTTTTCGCACTGGGAGAGTACTGCTTTGTTTACAGAGTGCACCCATCTTGAAGTCTCCCAGAACATTACCTATTCACACCTTGTCAGATGCCATCAGTCATGTGTGGTCACGCAACTGGACTTTTGAACAGCCCAAGGGGGTATGATCCTTGTAATGGACCTCATTCTACATAATCATTATGAAAACAAAGGTAGTGGTCATCCTTTTGCTCTGAAGCCTTTCAGGAAGTATCTGAAGCCTGGAATACTTCAGTTGGTGATGGAAACAGGCAGACAGGCACGTGTTCATGCCAGGTGCATTGAATGACCACAGAACTGTGGGATCAAAACCTGTCTGCTTGCATTCATCTGATGGCAGTGTACTGTATGGGAGAAAGAAATAGTCTAGAAACGTAGTTTAAATCTAACAGTTCTTCTGGTTAATGAACAGAATTTAAACCTACATGTGTTAGCGTTGTTGATGCCAGTCTGCAGGATTTCAAATCAAGACATGCTTTGTCTCAGTTTATTGCCCACCTTTTCAAGTTTTGAGCAAGAGGGCTAGTGTGCTCTGTCATGATTTTGAACATGAAGCCTGATTTATGAGTTCCTTTTTCATACCTCTTATACATGTAGTTGTTTGACAGATGAGGATGGATGAGTTCAGGTTAATCTCGATGACGTTTTGCTGAGCAAGTCAGTCTTGGTTCTTTGTAAGAGAATCCCTGAATGGTCCTGCACTCTTCCTTCCAGTGCCTTTATATAATAACTTAGCTACTGAATTTTTTTTATCTCAGGCAAGTATTTTTTTTTCTGTTCAGAAATGGAACATTTAAAATGTAAAAAGCTTGACATTAGGGAAAGCGAGAGAGAGAAAAATCTGAAATCTATGAGAACTCTAAAGAGAAAGTTAGTGAAACTACTAAAAATATATTAACCAATTATTAATTAATTGATTATTATTAATCAATCTGCAGTCTTCTCTAATGGCCAAACTAGACACTTGCTATAACAAAATTGCTAAATTCGCCACAAATAGTCGCCACTCTACTCACCACTGTACTGCCTTAAAGCAAGTGAAATGGCTTGAACTCCCCAAATGTCTTCTCCTTCTCTAGCTTTCCATCACTCATAAACTGATCTATAAACCATGCAACTGTCCAGCTCTAAGCTCCATATTCTCCCTGTATAATCCAGCCCATCCTCTTCGCTCTGACCAACGATATATGCTCCAAATACACAAGCCAAAACTCCCTGCAGGCCAGTTGCTATACTCGTGGACCATCTCCAAAATCTGGAACAACCTTGCAGCTCCAATCCGATTACAGCCATCACCAGCTCTCTTCAAACTGCCCTTCACAGCCACCTCTCCTCTACATGGATATGTAACTGCCCAACTCCTTCAGTAGTTACCTAAATTTTTACCTTCTTATAAAATAGCAAAACTCTGTCTCTACCCAAATTTGCCTCTATACTCCTCAGCAACTTTGTGTACCCCTTATTCTAGGTATACATGGTTTTGACAATGGTCACATTATTCTATGTAAATACTTTCCCATGTAAATACTAAGGTTATGAAACTTTTATGTATTGCTTTTTTGTGCAATTTATAAGTTTATATGTATATTGGCAGGTTGTATTTTTGTCATTTGGGTCACTTTATTTTATGTAAATCCTTTTCTGTGTAAATACTAAGGTTATGAAGCTTTTATGTATTGCTTTTTTGTGCAATGTATAAGTTTATATGTATATTGGCAGGTTGTATTTTTGTCATTTGGGTCACTTTATTTTATGTAAATCCTTTTCTGTGTAAATACTAAGGTTGTGAAGCTTTTATGTACTGCTTTTTTGTGCAATGTATAAGTTTATATGTATATTGGCAGGTTGTATTTTTGTGAAATTGATGCTTGTTACTGTTAGCAATACTGAAATCTGTTGTAATTTCTACCTGTTACTGTGGAGCTTTTCTCCCCGGGCCTCAACTGAAAATGGGCTAGCATGGCCCATTGGACTTTTCCGGTAAACAAATGTCAATAAATAAACAAATTAAATAAAATATAAATCCTCTAATAGCTGAATAGACAAGGGTACGTCCGTGTCAACAACAACTCAAAACAGGAACCTCAAAGCTGGTCATTACCAAGAAAACACTGATATTACTGCTTCATCATGTAAAAATAAAATCAACATTATAGTTGGTATTACCTTCAGAACTCTCAAGAATCGTTTTACCAGTATAAGCATTTTTCAAGCTGGTATAGAATGCAAGATTGTGGAAAAAAAATAGTTTTTAGCCATCATAAGGTTTTATCTCCATCACAGCCACACAGACAGTTGCTCCTTTTGTGCCTCCTCCATTTGCAGACCACAGCATGTTTGACGGGGATTATTTCAGTATTAAGAAAACACACAGCCAGCCAGTACTTCACCAGTAACTTGCTTTTCTTTAATTAAACGATCTGGTACCTCGGCAGTTCGCAGAAGGCGAACTGCCGAGGTACCAGATCGTTTAATTAAAGAAAAGCAAGTTACTGGTGAAGTACTGGCTGGCTGTGTGTTTTCTTATTTCTTGAACTGTGAGGTGTTTTTGTTATTATTTCAGTATTGTCCAGGCAGCAGTTTTGCAGTACATCAACCTGTGTTTGCACCCCAACCCCACAGTCCCACTTAAGTCTCCTTTTCACACTGAAACTGTCAGACCTTTACTAGTACCAGGAAAGGTTGTAGCAGAAAAAATGTCTTTCCCTTTGTTCTCTGAGGAGGAAGATGTCTTCTAGCAGGGCAGATGGAATTCCTTATTATTCTTGACTCTAAATATGATGCACGTCATCAGGCTTCACTCCCACGGGACTTGGTCATTGCTAAAATGGTGAGCTGTGAAGGATTTTATTTTACTGACCTGTGCAAGGATTGTATCCACCCAAAAAAAGGTACTTGAAGGTGATATGTTTGCCAGAATCATAGCAGACTGTTCCTTCTGTTTGAGTGATGCTGTAATACTCTAAGCCCAGCAGCTAAACGACAGAGGCCCTGTGAAGTCCAAGGTTAGCAGTTTAGCTCACTCTTTTTAGCAAGAGGCTATCCAAATAATATTTCATAGTTCTGATGAATTGCTATTACAAACCCAAAAGCTGAACTTGTATGCTTACATGCCTGTTGGCTTGCACTGCTTTTATTAAAAGTTTTACATTTGCTCATTTGGAACTGTGTTTTTGTTAAAACTTTATCAAGTCAAGAATCTATGACCAATCCAAAAAAAAAAAATAATGGCAGACAAAAGTCCCAAAATCAAACACAGTTTTTAATATTACTCGAATCCACTTAGAGTTGACAGAACAACAGGTTTTGCATCCATGTACATTTTCTGACAAACAGGATGTATGAAACTGCAGGGAGTAGCATTACTTGACGGAATGTAATCATCACCAATTTACCAGGAAATAATGTATTTTACAAGGAATGGGGCAAAAATATGAGGCAAAATCAGGGACAGTTGTCAGTTATGTCTGGGAAAGTTCCTTGCCCCCAGCTGCTCCTTTTTTTTGACAATAAGTCAAAGTTACTGAACCAGGATGGAAGAAAAGGTGTGTACGTCCAGTAATTTCACTTTAAGAACACTATGCTTACATGTATGATGTGATGACTGATCAGAACTCTAGTCTGGGACAAGTACAAGAATGTGTACAAAAATTGCCAGAGTCTAATAAGGATAAACTGGGAAAGCAGAAATCCAGACTGGATAAGGTAGGTGCTTGTGCTCTGAAATGCATCTGGGATGCTGTCAATGCATCTTCCAAGTCAGCTGTCACTGAAGTAGGATGAGAAGTCACTAGTGGTCCAAGAGAGAAAACTGTCCTGAAGATGTTAAATACTGATTGCTGGATGCACCACTTAGAACTTGCATTTTAGTTTGCCAACTTATATTTACAGATATGGTGATAAAGGGCACTCATACCTCTCAACTGTCCCTGAATTTGACTCTAATTTTAGCTCTGTCCCTCTTAATCCCTCCTAAAAATGGTGATTTTTGGAGAAAAGTGGGAGAATAGCAATTAATAAATAATGACAATAATTATAGAGGTATTGATTTCTTTTACTTCAGAAAATGTATATCAATTCATATTCTCTTATACTGTCAGTGTCTCAAGTTAATAGTTCTAATATTTAAAAATATCCCTGATTATTTCTGGATTTGTCCCTGATTCCGTTGAAATTTGTCCCCGATTGGTTGAGAGCTATGAAGGGCAGCATATGATTCTCTTTTAAAGGAATGCTTCATGCCCCTTCAAGGTTTCAGAGGGATTATCTGCCCCCTTCTTAATAGCCATTTTATCCAAAGCATTCTGGGCCAGTAATTAAAAAAAACAGATGTACTGCAGATAGTAGCAGTCTCCTTCAATTGTAGGATTAGGAGGGTGGAGAATGTATTATCAAAGATTTTCCCAAGTGGCTCCACCCTGCATCCTCCCATTTTATCCGGTCCCATGTTCCAGGGAGGCAGTGGCCAATTTCTTTTTTCTGTATCTGGGCGATAACTACAGTCAGTAGCTCACAGCTACAGAGTAGAATTTCTCCAGAGTCTGGTCGCACTCTGTTCCTCAGACATCATATCAAATGTCACAAGTTTTTTTACTGATGAAATAAACACAATCTCTCTCTCCGTCTCAAAGAGAGCAATTTTTGTATTCTAGGCTGTATTTGGTTACTAGACACTCCAGCACTCTTAAGACCAGTACCAAACTTCAACATATTGGGCCAAAGTAATTTAGAATGATAACATTAAAAACATTTCTTTCATTCACGGAAAGTTTTTTTGCATGGCAAGTCTTGATGTTGAGATGATTACCTGCATATTCCAGTACCGTCTTCTGAAGACTGTTTCTGAGATTCTGGATAGCTAATCAAAACTCCCATTTTGCAGATTTGCCATCTGGGCTAACCACAGGCTCAAAGTACTTGCCAAATGTTTGGCTGCAGTGTTTGCACATAGCATTAACAAAACATAAATGATTTTCTGTGTCTGGATAATTGTCTTTTGGTGACGCACTCCCAGGAACCTCTGTTTCAACACGAGTGTAATGTTTTCTTTGATTCAGTCTTTAAGGGTCACCATAAATCGCAGTACATCATGCCTAACCTCTGACCTTTCTAGGCGCTGTCATAAAATATGTTCAGATTGAAATTATTCTGCATCAGATCTAACTGAAAATTCAAAGTTGAATGATTTATTTCAATAGCAGGCCATTTTCAACAAGGTAGTACTTACAAGTTGTAGGGATATTTGGAACCAGTCATAAAATGTCCTATTTGTTACAAGTCCACTCTGTAAGTCATTAAAGTAGGGTTCCTGGTAAATTGATCCAGAAAACGTATCTGAAATTGTCTCCGATTACTCCTGTGCTGTCTCAGCAACTAAAATCAGACCCTCTGGATTATGCTAAGGGAGCCCACTTCATGGTCTTTCCTTGCAAGTCAAGCAGGCTCATCTGGAAAGATTTCATCACATTAGTCTGAAATAAATGAAAGCAGTTTTCAGAACCTTGACAGTTTTTCAGGACAGTACCCTTCTAGGTCAACTCTAAATCGGTACAAACTTTGCAATGGGTTATGTGGTGTATTAACAAGCAAGGGACCACAATATCTTTCCGACTCTGTGAAGAAACGCTTATCTTGAACGGAGTCCTTCAGCATCATCTACAACTGTCTGAAGTACGTTTTCCAGGGTTGCAAAACTAATTAGCTCACCCTTCCAGAAGACAGATAACGCTTGCTCACAAATAAAACTATATTCACAGATCTTTCAGGAGATAATGCAAATGTAGGGCTTTCTAGATGTGACAGTGGACACCTTTGCATCTCAACAGTCAGTTCCAGACCTTCTACTCCATTATGAAAGCTGGATGCATTCTCCTTTTTATGCACTCATGACCTTGCTAAGTCTTCTCTCCATTTTCTCTCATCCCAAAAGTACTTCTCAAGGCACAACAGAACTAAGCCCACCCCTACTACCATAGGGTTTTCTTGGCAAACACAGCATATTTGTCCCTCTTGATGAAGTTGTTAACTCCTCCTCAGTGGTCCCTGCCTTTATACAAGTCTTCACTAACTCAGCAACAGGGCACATGTCTACACCCCAGCCTCAACTCACTTAATCTTTGAGCTTGAAAAGTAAAAATGTTCATTTCTAATAGTGAACCCTCTTACATCTAGGTGTTAAATACCATAAAGGAAGCCACAAGAAGACCGACTACAAAATATTCTTAACAAAAATGGAAAATATTTTTCTCTCAATTTCCACACAGGGCATCATCCCACTGAATTCTTCAAATCCCACTCAATTGTTCAAATTCCGAGGACTGTGAATTACCTCAATGAATCAAATCTGAAGTACTTCTCCATCGATATACATATTTCTTCAGTTTATTCTTGTGGGTGGGGTTTTCAGAGATAATCAGAAATCCAGCTCTTAAATCTTTTCTAAAGGGCATCTTACATTTAAGACTTCCAAGAAGCTCTCTCTCTTTTCCCCTGCAGTTGAATCGCATGATGAAGTTATCTTTACTTCCTGTGAATCACTTGATTCAGTGGGCCTTGACTACTTTTCTTAAGAAACCCTCTTTTTAGCCACTCTAACCTCTGGAAAAAAAAAATATTTCAGTTATGGGACTGCATCTACAAGCAGTCTTGTACAGTCTTTTGCAATGCAAGAGTGTTTTTAAGAACTAATCCCTCATTCTTATCCAGTTATGCCACTGCTGTATCTCCACATCATTTCATTCTACCCAGCTGCTCTTCTACTCAAACTAGCAAAATGAAGGGGGTCATCTTTTACGTACCCTAGCTATACACAAACAACAAGGAATATTACTTCAGAAAAATACATCCTTTCAAAAATCAAACAGACTTTTTGCTGCCTTCAAAAAAAGGAAGAGTGTACCTACTAATAGTCATCCTAACAGTGCTCATCAGTGTGGTTGACCCATTGCATTGCCATTTGTTACATAGAACAAACCTTTGATAGGCATTGTTAGAACTTGTTCCACTACAGTAGTAACACCTTAGATATTTTAAAAGCTGGCATATGGGCTGCTGTCTCTGTACTCAGTAAATGTTTCAAGCTGGAAGTACATCCTATCATAGACAAAGTTTTCCCATGGCTGTGGTGCAGACTGTCTGGTAACTGTTCACTTTCCAGGCATGCATAATTACTGCTTGAGATTCTTCCTAAATTCTGTGATTTACTGTTACAGTGACCCTCCAGGAGAAGATAATACAGTCATTCAAGTTTCTATAACAGTAGATGTTTGAAAGGTGGTCTACAACAGTAAGGCTTCTGGCCCTCCATCCCCATATCTGTTTTATAATTTAGGCATTGCGCATCAGAGACTTGGTCCAAGTTTTGTATGTTTTGTTTTCCATTTTAAGTTACCTGTGTGACATTGACTTTATAAAATACAGAACCATGGTTTAGATACCATAATGTCTAGACATTATTGCATGCGTTGTGTGACCCATGGGTGTAAACCATGATGATTTAGCACAGGTTTTTGATATTAGTTTTTAAGCTGATAGAATGCTTCAAATTTCCTCTGTTCCTCAAGAATGATGTAAGAAAAATAGAGGGAATGAACTGTTTTATTAGTGTTTGTTTTTCTTATAAATATTTTTATTCTACTTCATTAACTTTAAACTAAATGTACCAACACCAATGTGTTGACTCTCCCACCTGGAAAACACATGTTTGTTATTTTCACACTTTAATCTTAAGACATGCTTTGTATATTTTGGACTGGGATTTGAATTTTTTTTGGCAGCTACATAACATTAACCTGTGTGCGTCTGGTTGCTAACTATGTCAGATATGGTCTCTACAGGGCACATTCTATGGTGTCATGGAGGCTGCATGCTACAATTACTACTGAAGTTTGGTTAAAGTATTAATTTTGTGTCTGAGAAGGTTATCCTCTGTACTATTCCATGTTACGAATGTTGTGAGATTGACGTGTGTGTACACAACAGTTATGTCATGGGAGGTTTGTTTCCATTATGTAATACATTCCCGGTATGTGGTTTGACTTAGATCTTGCCCTTAAAAATGTAATCCGTTATTCTCAGCACTGTCTGGCTGGCACAGGCTGTCCACTGGAAAATATGGCTAGTGTGGCCCCTTGATAGACAGCAGTTGAGTGGATACATGACCAGTAATTGACTTTTAAGAAGCCGAAACCAAGCACCTCAAGTGTGCGCATAAAAATGCAAGATTTATTCTGCAACTCGTAGCTTGCAACTATAAAGCAAAATTTTATACCGTATGCCTACTAAAGGCAAGATGACCATTTGTGAAACTTGCAGATTCCTTTAAACAAATGTTTTGCATTGTTCTGTGTTCTTTGAGCACACCAAGCACTTTTGAAACAGACTAATTTAAACATATTTATAATGTTTGACTCCATGTAACAAATGACTCCTTGAAGCTATAAACTAAGTCACATATGCTGTACATAACATTTGTGGCAGTTTGTGTGTAAGCTAAATTGTGGAGTTGTTGTTGTTGTTTGTCTTTCGGCTTTTCCCGGTTAGAGGTCACCACAGCGGAACTCCGGTCCGCTAATTGTAGAGTACATTTTATAAAAATATTGCAGAACATTACAATTTGATAAGCGTTCTGCTGTCAGTAGCAGGCACCTGGAACTCTAAAGGCTGTTTACCCGCTTCCTGCTGCTTTGCTTTCATCTCCTCAGTTCTTTATTTTAATGTACATGAACCTCAGATACCAGAGAAGTAACTTCAGCCTGTTTCACATCACAGTGAAATTTATTTAATTTGTAAGTTTATCTTTATTTTTAGCATTCTTGCTTAAAGATACTTGAAGCTTCAGTCTCAGGCAATCCCTTTCTCATTTCCCCTTTTTCTCTGCCGGTTTTAGTCCCCCCCCCCTTTTTCTTTGGCATATAGATCCGAGACCTGTATCCCCTATTTAGTATCACATCAGAACTTCTTTTTAAGCTGTGCATTTGCATCACAGGTTTCACTTCTACTCAGAGACCCTCAAACCATACTCAGTTGTTTTGACAGCAGCCATAAAGAAGGCTTCTGCATCCCACAGCCCCACTGTCAGTCCACTGGACAAGGAATCCTGGATAATGGATATGTTTGAGAAGTGTGTGTCCACATCCTCTGCTCTATTCTTGAGGACAGTGAACTACCTAACCCACGTGGTATTTCCATTGGGAGATCAGCAATTGCATGAGACAGGTGGAAAGGGGGACATAGTTCAGAGGATACATAATAGCCTTCATAAGAATACTTCCTGTTCCAAAGTCATTGTCGGACATCCCACTTTGTCAAAGAAAAGCAACAGGAGAGAAGGTAGCACCCTCTTGAGAGAAAGTGGCCATCCTTGACATCTCGCCATACCAGAGCAGTTCAGGTTACTACTTAAGATACTTTTTGGCACAAAAAAAAAACTCAGACGTATTCTGGATACTAGTGATGTAAATAGGTAGTGAAAGAAAATGTTTGTATGACCTTGGGTCAAGCAGCAGTTAATTTCTTGTCACAAGGTGGTTGGAAATGTTGTTTAGATCTTTAGCCTGTCTATTTAAATAGAGAAATTACCAAGGAGTCCACAAGGTATCTGCACTTCTTGATATCAGCCAATCACTACAAATTTAGGAGCCTACCCTTTGGGTACCATCATGGTGTTCAAATGCATGGCAGCACACCAGAGGATACTAGAGGGATCACAACTTTCTGGTGCGTAGATCAATGATTCTTTGCTGCCCTTCCTTGGACTAAGTAGACAATCACTTAGTATCTGATCAGACTGTTTACTTAGGTGGCAATTACTTTTAACATTTCCTAGATGTAGCATAACTTCACCCCAACTGCTTCATCTTCTAGGGATGCACCTTGTGTATTTCAGCATGCAAAATCTGTTTAACGATGGGCAAGGTCAGTAACCTCCAGTTTACCTTGAACCACTTAACCTCATTTCCATGGAGGCACTTCAGAGCAGGTTTGCAAAATATTAGGCTGCATGGCGGTCAACATTCGTTGTACCGCACACAAGCTTACACAAGAAATTTCTGTAATGGCCACTTAATTTCTAGTGGTGTGAACATGAGCAGTACATGTTCCAGTAAATTTTTATTGTGGACTTGTGCAAGAAATGCTTTGTATGTTGGCCCCATGCCCCTCTATTTGACCAAAGGAAACCATACCAAATACCTATTTCATCCCCTTTGGCCATGACAGATATATTTGCCCTAGTAGCGGGAGAAGATGTTTCTAGGGTAGGACAGCTTGAGGTCCATGATTCCACCAGGAAACCTGGTTACACATCAGAGTGCTGGAGTTGCAAGCAGTTCTGCTGTTCTTACAAGTGTGCTGAAGCCACCTTTCTCAGAGCACTTTACCTGTTCTCATGGACTGCATGGTCTTCAGTCTTGTATATCAGCAAGCAGGGAATGGAAGTGATCATGCTTTGGAACTGGGCCATCACTCACAAAGCTATTCCTGGAGGCAGCACATATTTCATGCGAATAAACACTTTGGCATACAGGTTAAGCAGGAGCTTGTTTCTTCACCAGAAATGGCCCTTATATCAGAAAACAAGCAGTATATCCTGGAGTTGAGGACACCCAGTGATAGACCTCTTTCTATGTTATCTTCAAATATGACATAACCCAGCTTCTCCCTTAGTTCCACAAGAAATATCAACATGAAGGATGGGATACCTTAGTAGAGTATTCACACCAGGGCCTTCTGCATGCCTGCCCATCAGTGTCCTTATACAGCAAACCATTAAATATGCCCAAAAGTTGAAGTTGCAGAATTCTAGTAGTTCCCTTTTGGTTCAGACAAGTACAGTAGAACAAGTGACTTTGCAAATTGCTAAATGAACCTGTAAGTCTTCTGACCTTCAGTGGGCTGATCACCCAGAAGTAAATAGCCTGAAATCGTGTTGTATGGCTTTTTCATTTGTACAAACTAAAAGTTCCTGACCTTTCAATAGAAGCCTTCTGTTAAGAAAATGTTTCAATAGGAATGGAAGAGGTCCATCTGCTTCGCCTCTCTGAGAAGGTTAGACCCTAAGTAAGACTCCCAGAGCTTATCCTACAGTATTTGGCAGAAATATTTGAGCAAGGCTTCAGGTGTTCCAGCTTCAAAGTTTAGCTAGTGCCTGTTTATACTTTCCAAGCAGATCAACACAAAATTTCCTAAACAGCCGTGAGGGTCAGCAAAGATTTTCCTAAAGGCACCCTTTTACATAAGATCACCAGTCTTTGGTAAAATTCTTCCTTGAGACTTGTACTTAATCCTAGAACTCTTACTAAGGCCATGTTTTGAGTGAGCATTGAGGAAGACTGATTTCTTATTAATGATCACATAGACTGGAAGATTTTAGACATTCACGCCTTTTCAGTCAGGGGTCTGACCTACCTTTCAGAGCATCAAGGACAGACCTTAACTACCTCTCTTGGAAGGTTGTCTTCTTAGAAGAAATCACATTGGCCAGATGGGCTTCTGCACTTCAGACCCTTTTGGTTAAAGCACCCTACTTCACCTTACATAAAGACTGACTCTATTTAGGACCAACAAACCACTCATGCTCAGAGCTGCAATAGACTCTAGTATGAATCGATCCATTAATCTATTAGTTTTCCTCCTTGACTGCCAAAACAAGACAGGGAGCATCTTCTCTATTGCATGGATTTCCACAGTATTCTCAGGTTCTACATCAGCAGAACTAAAGAGTTCATGAAGAGTGGCCGGCTGCTCACCTTGTTAGCCTCTTAAAGAAAAGACCTTCTGGTATCCAAGGTTACTTCAGTGACTTTCAGAATATATCGGATTTTGCTGCATCAAAGGGGACACAGCCTTCCCCATGACCACAAAAGCCCTACTGTTTCCATAAGGAATGTGTGAGATATTTTCACAATAACTACATTGTCAAGTCTCATTTTTTTACCGATACCCAATTGAACATTACATCCAAGGTGTAGTCCTTCTTTAGGGCTACTGTGGTCAAAAAGATGTCCTCTTCACTAGGTCCAACCAGCTTGCATGGTTGATGAATCTTTTGTTCTTTCATTCCTTAGAGTTAAAATCCAGCAGGAAAAATCATAGCCTCAAGAATTTGTACGTTGCACACACATTGACTAACTTTAGTAGTTTATATAATCCATTTAGTTAAGACACTTCCTCTTTCACTTGCACACCCATGTGATGTATTGTTGTTTGTTTTGTTTTCTTTAATATGGGTATTTTGTCAGGGCTGATGCATTGACCATTACTCTGCACTAAGCAGTAAAACAGAGAGGCTTGAAGAACTGAGTCCTTTCAGATGGAGTACTGGTTTGTCTGTTATTCGGGGGGTTAATAAAGTGACATTTTTTTCCTGGACGTTTGGGTATGAATGCAATGAGAGTAATCAGCAGGTAGTACAATTCTTTACTTTTCTCTCCATGTAGACCCTAACTGAGAGGCTAAAGGTAGCTGAGCTGACTGTAAATTTGAATGGAGGGTTAAACAGTGACTGATTTGGTGGATAGCTTGAAGAATAAGGGTGTCATCATTGAAGAATTCAGCACTGCTGAGGGTCACTGGTGGATGGGAACTGTGTAGTGGATGTGAGCTGTACCAGCTACAGTGAAGTGAGGTCAAGTTAGATGAGGATTAAGAATCGTTTAGGGGAGCAAGAAAGTTTTACCACCATCTATAAATGGTTATCTTTATGTAACCTAACAGCAGTATTGTGTGTACTGACAATGTTGTTGTCAGGCAGTACACAAAACCTTTGGCCTTGTGGTCCAACAGTTTGTTTTATTTAGTTTTATATTTTTCCAGGGTACATTTTACTAAGTATGTAATCTCTCATTTGTTGTCTGCAGCTTTCTTTGAACCGTCTGTTTTAAATTTTCAGAAGTAATTTGTTAGGGTTCTAACCTACCCAATACCCACAGGAATCTTGGGCATCTACCATAATAAATAGGGCAGTTATTTCCTCTAACTGGGCCATCCTACATCTGGATGGGGTGGGCAGTGGCTTGTGTTAGGTACTTTTGCTATACTCGATACGCAGTGATATTAGTGTAAAATTATGCTGTGGATAGCTGCTTTCCAGTCTGGATGAGAAATGTGTGCTCAGGTGCTTTTGCACCCGACAACCCACCCCCCCTTTGAAAAATGCATGCATCAGCAAAACCCTTCCACTGATGTCTCTGCAGCAGTAAAATGATGTTTTCACCTCTTTAATCTTTATTTTAAGCTATGTACACATGCACGTCACATGCTTTACTTTGCAAAAGGCAACTATTGGTCTCCTTTTGCCTCTGCAAGTCATAATGTTACCATGCTATTCAGAAAAAAGTGTGTACAAAAATAATTCTTGGCTACATTCTGGGTATGTGGCAAGCCAAACTGACTGCATCATTACAAAGTTGTTGCTATTACTTTGTTTTATGCTGTGCCAGAAAAGTTTCTTCTGCTCTGGGCATGCTTCACTTTTCCCCCTGCCATCCTAGTATTTTTGCAGGTATCATTGTCCTTTCATTAGCCAGTTGCTGCTACATAGTCATTCCTTTCATACACCCAAGCATGCTGTAGTTATGCTTGTAATCATACATTTGTAAAACAGTAACTTTTTTGTCACGTCTTTCTGTTGTGGTTTTGTTCACTAGTACATTCTCAGTTCCCAAGGTTTACAATTTTGGTAATATTTTACATATATATATATAATATATATATATATATATATATATATATATATATATAATATATATATATATATATATATATATATATATATATATAATTTTTTTTTTTTTTTTCATTACTGTGTTATTGTGTATACATCATAATAAGACGGTGGTAAAATTGCTGCCCCAGAGCTCTTGTTCTGGTTCCCAGCTGAGATGCCTTGTTGTGGAGGCTGTTTATGTGATTGTTTGAAGTACAGTTTGTGTTGATTATTGGAATTTCTAATGCTTAGCAACCTTTGATGAACAAAATTGATTTGGCAACTTTGTTTAATGTACATTCTGTTTCTTGTGTTTATTTCAATTTATAGTGTACTCTTGTGTTTGCATGTATGTATGTAATTTGCAAGTTTGTTGAGTTTTCTCCTTGGACCTTTGGATTTTTCCTGGTAGACAAATCCAAATAAATATGTCTGAATATGTTTCCACTAGGTACTGCGGTTTCCTGCTGCATCCCAAAGACATGCCATTAGGAGAGCTGGTGATCCTCTAAATCCCTCATTAAATGCACACGTGGCATGGCTAAGATTATGCCTGTTAGCAGGATAGGCTTTGGCCCCCTGAGATACCAAATAGGATAAAGCTGGAGTTACAGAATGAATAAATGAATGATTTACCTTGTGTTAAATACTTTTACGTTGTGTGTGCATGCATGCATGTATGTATATATATATATATATATGTGTGTGTGTGTGTATATATATATATATATATATTTGTGCATGTGTGTATGTATATATATATATATATATATATATATATATATATGTATATATATATATGTGTGTGTGTGTGTGTGTATATATATATATATATATATATATGTGTGTGTATAGATATATATGCATATATATATATATATATATATATCTATATATATATATATAGATATATAGATATATATATAGGTCTACCTGATTATGCCAAAAGCTGAGAAGAATGACTACGAGATAAGACACCGGAAGACCAACAGTTGAGAATCCCGACGCTGAGAACACCGGCATGTTAAGGTAAGTGTGCAATAGGGACGGATGTTAGGGTCAGGGTGTGGGTAAGGTAAGTGTGGGATAGTGACAGATATTAGAATAGGGTGCGGATGAGGTAAGTGTGCGATAGTGACGGACATTAGGTTTAGGGGCGGGTTAAGTGAGTTAGGGTTAGGGTGCGGGTAAGGCAAGTGTGCGATAGTGACAGACTTAAGGGTTAGGGGTAGATTAAGTGAGTTAGGGTTAGGGTGCAGGTAAGGTAAGTGTGCAATAGTGATGGACCTTAGGGTTAGGGTTTGGGTTAAGGTTAGTGCATATATAGTTGTGTATGTAAGGTTTTAGTGTAGGTTTGTAAGGTTTTGGTGTGCTTGTGTTGTGTGTGTGTTTTTTGTGAAAGCTATTTATTTTGTTGATTGTCGGGATTGTGGTTTGTTGGGCATGTGAAGTTTCATGTTTTTGAACTTTTGGTTTTGTCGTGTCGGTTATTTTGTTGTCGGTGTTTTGGCATGTCTGTGTTATCAGGTAGACCCATATATATATATATATATATATATATATATATATATATATATATGTATGTGTGAGTGTGTGTACATATATATATATATATATATATATATATATTTTTTTTTTGTGTGTGTGTGTGTATATATATATATATATATATATATATATATATATATATATATATTTACACACATTGGTCTTTTATTTTTTACTGGTTGCTGTATATCAAGTTTAGCTGCGCTGAGTTCACTATTGCTGTACTTGTAGTTTGGCACTAGTTGCTGTGTGCAAGTGAAGTTTTCCATTCAGTGCAAAAATCCTTGTTCCATCATCTTGTGGACAACAACTGTCTCCAGTCTGCTGTAGGCTGTACATGTTTGCTCAGACCTGTGCACTCTTATTACCAAATGTGCTAGTTTGGACCACACAGAGAGACAGCAGACTACCTCTCCTTTTATTGTCAGCTTTCTAGTATATTGTAAGGCAGTGAAAGAATTACTTCATGCTCTGCAAAAATTAACTCTTTCTTAACCTAAGAGATTCACTTTTTGAGAGCTGCACTTGGCTAACTTGGAGGCAACCTTCAAAATGTTATTGCTTGGAATGAGCATCACACTGTTTTATCCCCACCCACATTATCACAACATCCTCATACTGGCAAGAGTTAACTGTCATACAATGATGCCATAAAAATCATAGAGCCTTCTAAAACACTTGAGTAGGCAGTCACTCCCCAATACATATTCTACATGGACCCTTTGTCCACGATACCAACAACATATCAACCCAGTGTCTAATAAGAATAAATCAGCTTCTAGAAACATCCTAGAAATGTATTTACTCCAATGTTAGAGACACCGGTTCCATGCTTTCTAAGTTTATTAAGGACAGGGTTATAATTAACAGTCTCTTGAGTGCCAAGATTGCTGACATATTGAGGTTCCTCAAGACCCTTTCGTACAGCAAGTGTGACTGTAACATAATCCTAGTCCATGCTGGAGTGAAGAATGTGTCACAAAAACATGTAAAAGGTAATCAGAAGGACTTGCCGGAATGGGCTACATATGCTTCATTCGGGATAATGCTCTGATTTTGAGTGCCATCCTCCCCTCACCTAGAATGATGTCTATCTTAAAGGAAAATATCCATGCATTCAACAATTGACTAAGTAGCTGGGGCCATTCCAGGGTTTCCAGTATACATTTCACTTGGAAAAGATGATTGACAGTCCTGCTTGCTTTGCAAATGATGGTCTGCACCTCTAGTTCAAGGGCTTATGTGTACTGGTCATAACCTTTGCTGCTCCTGTTGTACCTTTTTAGGCAGAGTTCATCGAATGAGCATATCAACAGAACTAACAAATCGGATCATAATCTGAACATCATCAATATGACCCTTCTTATTGCTATAGTCTTGACAGCAAACTGTCCAATTCAGAGGTAAGTCTGTATATCAAACAAGTCCATGTTGGTATAGTCACCAAGACATGGTTCAGGTGCAGTGAGATCACCCCATCCATGCCGGGGGTTTGTGCCTATCACACCTTCAAGAACAGTGGTAATGACAGGGGTGTCTGTGTTCAACAGGGATTTTATCCCTTCCAAAGTGATCCCCCCCACCCCCACCTCCCCTGTGAGCTCATCAACCTCCTCCTCACATCAGGTTAGTTAGAACGTATAGCTTGTTACCAATCCCCTTCTGTGACCCCACGGGATCTTGAAAACTTACTGACATTCCTTGAACATATCCCTATAAGAATTTTTTTTAATTCTCTGTGGCATTTGCTACCCCTCTGTACACTGGAGTACTTACATTTTTAATGTTGGGAATGCGTATTGTTTCTTATGAGAATTCCCTGTATTATATAGCCCAAACTACCAGCAGGGTGGTAATATCCTGGACCCTGTTCTCTCAAACTCAGCCCTGACATTGTTCCCTTGCCTCTAGCTGACCTCTCATTAGTTAAGTTGGACCACATACTGGTTATATTTACTCTCTGAATGTCCACCACCTGGTAACCAACACTATCCTGTTTAGATATGTCAAAAGATGAGCATTTCACAATTGCACAATGCAATTTGAAAATCCATCCATGTTAATCCTGCAGTGGATACAGGATATGTAGCCACCTATGCCAAGGATTATTATCCTCATTTAGATAAATACATTGACAGAGCAGTAAACGCTAGAATTAAATGCAATGGCAAATTCAACAGCAGCCAACCCTGGCGGTTACTAGATATTAGCATGTTGTACAATATAAGGAGGAAATTGCATAGATTAGCTTGCAAGACTAGCACCTGCTATCACAATAAGAATGTAAAATGCCTCACCAAGCCACTGAATTCCTCCGTAAAGACGAGCAGAACATCCCTTGAATGGAGGCTAGTTTCTAATGGCAATTGATAATCATGCACTCTTCTTTAACTATGTTAGAAAACTAAGGAATAATTAACATCGCTGCCCCAAACTTACCTATAATGACACTTTCTGTTTCAGTCCTAAATACATTACAGCATTCTAACAGCTAGTTTCATGGGAGAAACTTGCAGCAAACTTCTCATCCCTACTCCAGACATCCCTGAGTCAGTTTTTCCTCTACTCTCTCAAAGAATCATATCCTTAAAGCACTCTCCAAGATCAAAAACACCTGTTCAGTGGGTCCCAACAATAAACCAGATTGAGCCCCTCCTTAAGTTGTTCAATTTTAGCCTTGCCGCAGGATATGCATTTGTGATGTTTCTCCATAACTGTAGCCCCACCACTGATCCAGGAAACTATATGCCCATTGGCCTTGCTAATCTAGTCTGTAAAGCCCTGGAACACATCATCGCTGACTTCATAGATCAGGACATTAAAAATTTGATAAGACTCAACTTGCAACAGTTCAGATTTGTTTAGGTTAGGTGATGCCTACTAAATCTTGTGTGCTAATTTGAAAAAGGCACAAGGGTAGTGGATACTGGTCACACTTTATACTGCCTGCTTCAGTCTGACAATGGCTTTTGACACCATATCACATGATGGAATTGTTAATAAGCTAATGGCTTTAAACATTAATCCCTTTGGGGAAGGATGAATGGCAGACTAGCCCATGGACTGAATGCATGTTGTCGGTAACAGTGATGCCTCTTCTGTTAGGAGAGAGGTGACCAGGGGCATTCACCAAGGTTTTGTACTAGATCCCCTCCTTTTTGGCATTTATTTCTCTGACATAAATATTGACAACAAAGATACCTTTTTTTGATAATTGTAAGCTGGGTGCAGTTAAATGAGCCGGTACGGATAACCTTCAAACACAATTAGCGTGATTTAACTCCTGGTACACTAAAAAAGTGTCAAACTAAAAACTAAGAAATGCCGTATCATTTCCTTCAGAAAACAACACATTCCTACCACCTACCTTATCAGGGAAGTCCAGTCTCCTGTGAGTCGGTGATCAGATACTTGTGCACATGTCAGTGTGTCCCTCTCCTACAATCATCATGTACTAACTGTAGTCAGAAAATCTTTCTGTATCTTATATCATCATCATAAAGGGCATTATTTCTAAACCCAAATAAGTTATTGTCCTCCTGTACTCTTCCCTGGTTAGTCACGTTTTAGAATACAATATGCCATTTAGTATATATTTCACCAGACACACAAAAAACACTTGCAAAATCAGTGGTTCTCAATAAAAATGATCTCTGGCCTCAATAGTCTTAGTTATCAGGAAAGGATGGAATCTCTGCCCCTATACTTCATGTTGTGCAGATTGGTGCTGTTGCTTTCTGTACCCTCTGGAACCATAGTCTCAGAGACCTTCTGTTTCTTAATATATCATATAGTGTAGCCAACACTTAGACATCAGATCTCAGTTTACATCAGTTAACAAATTAAAAGGTTAGTTCATTGCACAGTGCCTCCTCTTGCTCTGGAATTGGTGTAGCCAACACTTAGACATCAGATCTCAGTTTACGTCAGTTAACAAATGAGAAGATTAGCTCATTGCACAGTGCCTCCTCTTTCTCTGGAATTGACTACCATGCATATCAACCAATGTAACTTCATGTCGGCCTTCAAACATAGCTTAGACTATCAGATGAGTACCCTCAGATACACTCCAAGTCTTAAAAGACTTTATTGTCCTTGAAAAGGTTCATAGAGCGTGATGATGGACATTGGCAAGGCCATCAAATAGCCTTATATTTCCTATGATTCCTGGTCTTACTGCATATGCTGTACTTTATTCCTTATTGTACTACTGTGCCTTGTGTTATACATTAAAATAGGTCTGTACAACCTACCTGGTAGAAGATCTTAACTGAAATAAGTTTGCTGCATAGCGGGCATTACTCACAAAGAAGAAATACAGCTGTACATGTGTCTGGTAACTTTAACTGACCTGAATTTTATGTGACGGAACTGTAAATTCTAGCACATTAATGTGGTGTGTCAGCATGCATCTTTTTTTCTTGTCTGTTTCATGTGTAGCTTTAGGAAATGTGGTACTGCTTCATTAAATCTGAAGTCCAGGTATGTCTGCTGTGCTTTTTTTTTATAGGCTAAGTAAATGACATCACCCTAAAAAGCACTTGAAGCATACACTCCTGCCAAGTACAACACATGATTTAACTGGAAAGTCATATAATGGTGTAATCCCCCATAGGCATTTTGCTTTCAATTAATAATGCATAGTGCATGTATTTCTGGTTAATGTTTCAGAAAAAAATGCAGTTGCATTCATTGTGATACAGCTGCTGTCACTGTTGAAGTATCCGTATGCATTGCGTTCATCTGCTCTTTTCTCCCGGATGTTGTTTCAAATCTGAAGCGGTCCTTTTTGTTTTTGCCCTCAGTGTGCTGACCATCAGCTCTCTCCCTTGCAATCCATTAGCACCTCATGGGTTCAGAGCCATTCTCAGTTCATTCATTCCCTGTGACATGACATCTGAGTGCAGGGACTATCACATTACTATCTCTCAGTGCCTTTCTTCTCTTAGATCCTAACCCCATTCCCTGGAGGCTAACGTAGACACCTCAGTCATTGCAGGTGTCTCCTATGCCGTCCCATACAACAGGGACATACCTTCACATGCTTACACACACACACACACACACACACACACACACACACACACACACACTTCTAAAAGGGCTACCTACCCCAACTTCAGACAACCGAAGTCAGATCTACCTCCAGGAACAACTTTTTACCTGCAAGCCTCTGCTTGCCAGAGAGCAGATCAGACAGTTTGGAACCCCCCCCCCCCCATAGATGAGTGAGCCGCTTTGCAAGACATTCACTCCCACCCTTCACCTGGCATTTCCAGTGCATGAGCCACTACTCTACACGACTCTGTGTCACAGTCGAGGCTTCATACGTCTACAGCACAGAACTGGAAGTGTCTGATGCAATTTTAACCTGTTGTGCTGTTTGTAGTTTTTCATTGGTGTTACAGAGTTGGAGCTAGGGTTACCACCTGTCCCTCTTTGTGAGGGACCGTCCCACTTTGGGCAGCTTTGTCCTGAGAAAAAAATCTAAAAATTAGAAAATGTCCTGAGATTTTAAGGCAAAAAATATTTACTAAGTTTTCTTTAATAGTTGCTTAAAGCAGTTATTTTGTATCTGAAACACCTAAATATTATATGAAATAGCATAAGCAACTCATATGCTACAAGAATAAGCTTTTATTTGGACAAAAACATTGAAGTTCTGTCCTTTGAACTCCCAGTGGCTATGTCTGTCCTGCAAAATTGCACGTTTCTACAAAAAATGTCCCACTTTGGGCATTTGAAAAGGTGGCAACTCTAGTTGGAGCAGTCTGTTAATCATAAAAAAAAAAAATGTTGAGCCACTTGCTTTTAAGCGTTGCTTTTGTGTATTATTTCAGTTAAAAGATTTCAGCACTTAATTAGGATTATGATAATGCCATACTGCCGTACCTCTGTGTTTGCTGTGGAACTTAATGAAGGGCACTTCTAGGACAGGTGGAGTACAAGTAAAACAAATGTGAATAAAAATACGCTGTGCTTTGGGAGCTTTTCTATTACAATGCAGAAGCCTGTAAAAAAAATGTTCTGCTGCTTTGTGATATTGTGTTAGTACTAGTACAGAGAATTTCATTTGTAGGTTAACTCTGAATGAACCATAGTGATGCAGTTTCTTGTACAATAGGGACTGTCCTGACTATATTTTTATTCACACCCCATCACCTAGTGGGACCCTTTGGCCTTGCACTGCTACTAATTCCCAACTTACTCTCTCCTCCCAGTTTGTCTGTGCATAATGTGATAGTCAGATATGATGTAGCAGCCTGTTTTGTACTGTGAAAGAAAGGGATTTCTTGCTTATGCCCTATGTTTCCCCCATGGCTGTTTCAGGCAGTCTCCTAGACAGCCTGCAGGGGATTGAGAGGTGAGGAGGGAGGATGGATTTCAGACTAAACATACCTGCCAATAACACTTGCCTCCTTACTGAGCTAAATAACTTTATTCATGTCTCCCATGTCCACTGGAGAACTTCTACTGAGGGAGGAGTCCATTTTGACCAAGTGCCCAATTAAAGTGTAAAGGTGGTATTTGAACAGTGAAAATGTAAAGTGTTCCTGAGTCTTAGAATGATAAAATGCAAGGCACCCGGGCCGTGTGGCCATTTATGCCTTGCCAATCCTCACCCTTGGACCTTACCTGCCTTTTCAAGGAGCAGCATGCCAGTCATTCTATGCCTGTATTTGTGGATACCCATCCACTTGCTTAGTTCCTTTTCAAGGAAGGTGTGTTGTGTCACTTTGCTTAATTTGGAATGGAAGCTTGTTCCACAAAAGGGAATAAGTATTGTATCACAGATGTGTTTCTCTACCTTGTTTTATTTGCTGAAGTAAATTTAGATCCCTGATTCTAGTGTTAGTATAACACTTTATTTGTGGAGGTATGAATGGTCTTTGACTACTGGGTCTCCAGTGGCCTGACAGGCAAGGCACATATCACCCACAAGGAGTTTGTAGCACATAGAATAAAGGGACAGTGCTTTCAGCCTGTCACTTAACTTTTGTCTTTTAAACCTGTGATCTTTAGTTACGAACCTCTGGGGTCTGTACAGTTGCTTAATATGCCTAGTAAGATGCATCCCAAAAGGAGCATTGTATTTGATAATAGAAATAATCAATGTGGAATATAGAGGAGTAATAACTTTCTTGGATCTAGCCGAAATACCTTTTGCAATCAGCTGTGCCAGGTGAAAGATTTCCTAACCACTGTTGCTAGGTGGTAGTCAAAGGCACGGGAGTTATCTGCTCATGTTCCAAGATCTCTCACCACATTTTCATTTTGAAACAAGATGTCATCTGTACTATAAGATAGATGAAGAGATTGTTTATTAAATTCAGCAATATTGAATCTGTTAGCATTTACGAGCACCAGTTTTTAGCATGTGTGAGTTCCAGCTACAGCTTCTGCATATTACATGGGGACTATTTGCAGTCCTCCTCAAAGTTGGTTAGATGGAGATCCCTATTTGTAATTTGGAGATCTCCGAGGTAGATGCTGAATAGTAGGGGTCCCAACACACCTCTGGTCACCTTCAGGTTTACTGAGGGACTCACCTGCTTCCCTCACTACATGGGTTATTCTCCTCAACCAGTCTGCTAGCCACATTACAGTGGGAATAGTTTGTTTATTATGTTGGCATTATGTTGCAGAACTTGCATTATTGGATCTTGCATTTCAATAGGGGAAGCCTTTGAAGCCCAACCTTGGTCCTGTCCTCTTGCAAGAGGAGACAAATGGGTACTTTGTTTTATTCCTCCACCCCCTCACCCCCCCACCCCCATCTAGCTGGGAGCTGCCCTTTCCCTGCACCTCTGCTTGGCACATGTATTCATTTAGTTACTTTTTCATGGTGCTTTTTGAGTACTCAACACAGATATCTGATTAATATTTTGAGAAGGGTTCTTCTTGAAATTCTGGAGAATACCACTATGACATTTGGCATATTAAGAGAAAAAATGTGTGAATATAGGGAATATATATTAAATCTGAGGTTCTAGTGCCTCGAGTGTAACCCCTGGTCTGAAGTACATCGATCATACAGATGAAGTAGCAAGGGGTAGGGCCACAACCCCCCCTCCCATATTGGTTAGCTTGTGAGAAGCAGCCTTTAACACTTCAATAGCATACAGCAAGGTTTGAAATTTGCTGTATTTATTTGACTGTTGCATTTTATTTTTCATGGTTGTGGGACATGTAAACATGGATATCATACTTGTGATAGGGAGCTGTTTTAAGTACCATTAGAGATATAGGATGTGCTGAAAACCCGTGCACACAATTCTGAAAGTCTAAGATTTTATCTGGAAATCATACTACGGAGGTCATTAACATCTTTTCATCATGAATTTCACAATGAGCTTGAGACTAGTCATAAGTCTAGGCAGTAACTAGAGGTCAGAATCAAACCCTGTCTTTTGTATCTGTGAGTTAAAGACCTTAACTATTATGCCAATATAGGTCTGTAGTTTCTGAGGTCAGTGGTGAGCCCATCTTTGTGAAATGACATCACAACACCTGGCACCATGCCAGCACAACTTTCCTGCTTCTCTGGTACATATATTTGTTATTACTGTCTTAGGAAAGTTACAGAAAAAAGAACCATGTCACTTCTATTTAGGAAGGAAAGAAGACCACGGATGTTCCAGGTGAGATTGTTTTAACAATGCCAACACCGACATGCAGAATAGGCAGCAAGAGATTCTGTCTCTGATTACGTACCATCCTTGGTCATCAGTTTTGGGGAGAGGAGTAAGCGATGCAATTTGTAAGCCCTGGGCTCTTATCCATTAGAGTGGAACAAGGTAAAAATGTAGGTTGGGAAGAAATCAATAGCCTGAGTATCAACATTCAGAATGCTGGCTGAAGCCAGTGACCTCCAGGAATGAGGTATGATGATAATGATGCATCACTGTGACCATCTTAATTGCATTTTAGTTTAGTTGCATCACTGTCTTCTGCTTGGGTCCTTGGGGGTTGTATTGCTGGTCTTTATTGTCTTATTCCTTCTCCTAGAGCTGTAGTTAGCTAGTCTGTCTCCTGAAATGCAGAAGACAAGTCAGATCCTGTTTCTGCATCTTTCCTTCCCCCGCAGAGGAACCAAAAAAAAAAATCTCTTCTCTTTAAACTGTAGCAAGAAATTTATGCATATGGAACATGGAAAGCTAAAGTGCCTAAAATATGTAAAGTGTAGTAAACTGAGTTGCTAAAATTTAGACAACACATGGAGAGCTACAGTACTCTGTTTTGACCACGTTTAATATTGGTGTTTAAAAGCCAATATACACCAATAAGCAGCCAAACTTGTCCAACCTGCCCCATAACACTGCCCCCTTTGCACAATCCTAGCTGTGCTGCTGCAGCACCGTTATGTCTTGCTGTCTAGTATTAGTCAGGGGTAATGGAGCAGCTTATTGTATACTACAGGAATTGTTGTTTTCTTGCTGAGGCCCGACATTTCCCCTATGATTTTTCCTTGCCCACAGCTGCGACTTTTGATCAAGTGACATAAATGCCTCCCACCCCACCATGGTCTCTCCCACCCCCATCTGTTTCTCTTACCAATTCCTGATTAAACTGCAGTCAGTTGAGAGGGACTTGGGCACACAGGTTGATAGCAACTTGACTTTTGACCACCACAATACCTCTGCTGTACGGAAGGCTTTCTACATGGCCCACCTCATAAATAAGGGTATTTCATCCAGGAACAAAGAGGTCATAACATCTCTGTACTCCTCCCTTATCAGACCCATTACCGAGTACAATCCCCCCTTCGGCATGTACCTTGCCAAGCATATGCAGCAGTTGGAGAGACCACAGAGGTTCCTGACCAGGGAAATCCAGGGTCTCAAGCACCTATCTTATACAGATAGGCTAAAAGTCCTGTCCCTCTACTCAGTCTCATACAGACTGCTCAGAGTTGAGCTGTGTCTGGCATGCAAGGCCATTTCAGACGCAGCCTTGATGGAATTGCTGCATATCATTAAGACAAACTCCACTCACGCAACCCACACGCAAGGCCTTATCCTGGTCTGTGACATTAATAGAACTTGTTGGTGGGATAGATTTGTGTCCCAAAGACTCCCCCATCTGTGGAATGGACTCCCTCTCCACGCCAAGAAGAGTACCTTTCTAGCCCTGTTTAAGAGGAACCTGGATGACTGGATGGGAAACAGAAAATATACCTCTGGGATCCCACCTGTGTCCCTGCTGGACAGGGGTAACAGGTGCTGACTTTGAGTTAACATGGGCAAAATTCTTGGCTTGGCTTATAAGGGCCTCCGAGCCAATAGCCTAGTATCATCCTATGAACCTATAAACTAAACAGCTTCAGGTTGCTAATCTACATATAAACTCTAATTTCTTCGTTGCCATTGAAGCTTGTAATGAACTCTCCTTGCCAGTACAAAACATCCAAATTCTAGATTATTCAAAGCTACATTCATAAATCTCCTTACAAAGGACTTGGCTGTACAGCTGTGTTTCCTCTGTGCCACATTTTCCCTCCTTACTTCAGAAGGAACATTAGTCCATGTGTTATTTAACTTGAATAGCAATAGTTCATAGACATTGGTTGGGATAGTGTTTGATTGTTATAGTAGTTTTATATATATCAACTTAGTCATTTTTATTATGTTGTTAGTGATTTTAATTCTTTCCTCATGTAAACATAATGTTAGTAAAATGTGTTTTAAAAAGTGCTCATTCAGCCCATTGTGTGCTAAATACCAGAATGCAGAGTACCCCCATCTCTCCAACAACAGGGCATCTGACTTCCACTTTTCCCAATGTAAGAGCAGGCACCACAGAATTTTGCAACACGATTACAATTTTTTATTTGTGCAGGAGATGCAAGAATCTTTTCTGTGAGAGTAGAGAAGAAATAGGTCAGATGAACAGAAATAAATCATAACAATTCTATTGTGAAAGCTATGCTGTATTTTCATTTTACTACTTGTCTAATGCTAGACATTAAAGTAAATACACTTTAGTTTCTTGTGTTACTTTTTTGAGTGACTTCTTAATGACCTTTGTATTTATTCTGAGGAATGTCTGCCAGCATTGTTTGTAACTGCAGTCCCTTTAAGAAATGCACTGATATGGTCATTGTGATCTACCCTGCTTCTAAACACTTTATCTGATGTTGTAAATCTTTATTCATTCCTTACTGATAGGACTTTGGTTCCGTCCTTGGAACCGACATGGCCGTTTCCAAGCTCGCGCCAGCCAAAAACTCTCAGCTAAGACCTACGTATAATGCCCCTCTCATAGCTTCTTCAGATCTCATTTGCCACGTTCCTCGTCAGATGTGCCTAGCCTTTCTCTCTCAAGCTAAGTGGAAATTTTGTATTTTTTGTGTAGTTCTCTCTCAAACTTTGTTCTTTCTAGTCAGTTTCACTTTTTTCTTCCCTCACCTGTAACCAGCTTCTAATTCCTACCCTCTACCTTTGGTAGTTAACCTTTTACCATCTTTGGTAGGCCCTCCTTTTACCACTTGTGGTATTTCTAAATACCATCGTTGGTGTTCTCTCCCTTTCCTCTTTATCCTCTCAAAAGAAAAAAAAAAACCTCCCTTTTCTTTCCCCTTGTTGTTTCCTTCCCGATAGTTCTTTATTGTCAGTACTATGTCAGACAAAGTTAAGTTGGGGGTTTAAACAGTGTGACAAGTGTGGGTGAAAGATGCCCAACTCGGATGGTCATGCTTGCTGTGTTTACTGTTTGGGCGTGAACCATATTCTGCTTGTGACATCTGCACTAGTTTTAGCAATCACACTCTAGCAGAGCGCAAAAACAAGTTAATTTTGAAAGATTTAGTCAAAACGCCTTTTTCAGAGGCTCTGTCTGAGTCGGAGGCCTCACCACCTCCTAAAACCAAGAAACACAAGGAAAAATGGAGTCACTCGGTTCCTACATCCCCGACAATTATGGAACCGAATCAGCACTGAGCTTCTCCAGCGCCCCTGGTGCAGACCTCGTCGGCACCAGGCCCTGTGTCTCCCCCCTCGGTGCTGTCTCTGATGTTGACTCCTATTCTGGTTACAGCTTCAGCACCATCGGCTTCAGTGCTGTCCTTGGTTCTGACACTGGCTTTGACCACCATACACGTTTTGGCACCATCCCCAGCCACGATGCCGGTAGCTTATTCAGCTCCACAGACTATAACCTCAGTTCCTAAGGTTGAACATCTCCCAAGAACCAGATACTCTCCAACTTATGACCTCTTTTCGGGGCACCAGTTTAGCCCCTTTCTTAAAAGACCTGACTCTCCTTCAGCAGCCTCCTATAGATCCACCAGGAGCCTTTCTGAACAAGATGTAGTGTGGGTTGTGGACCAGCTTTTGGCAGCTAGGGGATTGCCAACCCTGGCTAGACCTTCCGCCCCTTTTGGCTCAGAACCCTTCACAGTATACTCACCTGTTTACCCTCCCGCCTCTACCCAGGCCCCAGAGATCTTTGGTATCGATGACCACCCCAATGCATACTGTCTCTGCTCCAACTGCGGAGTTTCTCCTGTCAGCACCAACATCCCATGCTACTTCGGCTCTGTTGGAGCCAGTACACTCTCGGAGCAGTGCTTGGACTGTCGGCACCTTGGTACCTAGCTCGGCACCTATTTTTCCCATGTTGCAGTCTATGTCCATGGCTCCAACAGCTTCCAGTCCTCTCGGAACTCCTCAGCTGGAGGTGGGCTCCTCGGGGTGGGGTGTGACCCCAGTTCCGAGGTTGTCCTCTGTTCCGGGCTCTCATCCCTCCTCGGGTGGGCCTGATTTCCAGGTGATGGAGAGAGCCTTTGCCTACACAGGCTTGCAGTCAGCACCAATGGCATAGACACCAGAACCCCCCTCTAGCATGCAGCTGTCCCAACCCCCTACTTTGGGATCCCGGGCACGAGAGCCACAAGACCTGCCTTTGAAGGGAACCATTTCTCCGGAGTCCTCAGAAGATCCCACTGGGGAGCCACCCCAGAAGAAACGGTGCAAGAGGAAGTACCTTGATTCCCCTGAGGAATCTGTCACGGAGTACACCGATCGTGATAAGGGAGAAGGGTCCCCACGGTCTCCCCCAGATGACGTCTCATTTTGAGACATTCTTGAAATCCTCAAGTAGCGGGGAGACTGGAAGTACTCTAACCCTTCTTCTGAGGAATCTGTGTTCTTGCAGGCCTTCCATGCCCGGCCATCTACTTCCTGGTGACCCCACCTGTGGATGAGCTTATAAAGCTGATCATGCAGCGTGCCTGGAAAGCCCCAGACAACGCAGAACCTGTTCCCCAGAGGCCAGACAAAATTCTATCCACCCCCAAAGACCAGCCCAACTGGTCCAAGCAGTTGACGGTTGATTGCATGGTCGTGGCGATGGCCACCAAGAGGGAACTGGCAGAAGATGGTTCCATTGTCCATCCTCTGAACAGGGAGTCTCGGGCTATGGACAGACTAGGGAAGCGGACCTATGCTTCAACGACCTTTGCCATTCGGTCGCTGAACTATTTGGCACACCTCACTCACCTCCAAAGAGACCTAATTTCTGAAATGTCTTCCTCTTTAGTGGAGGTACTGCCTGATGAGGTGCGTGACACTGTCGCCTCGCAGCTAGCTACCCTTGAATCTATCTCGAATTCCTCAATGCGTTTGATATCTCACACCACCGAGGGGGAAACTTGAGCTGCCACATCAGGCATTGTTATGAGACGCCATGCTTGGATGCATTTGTGTGATTTCCCAGACCCCTTTAAATCCTCCTTTGTCAATGCACCTGTCGATGAATTTGCACTTTTTGTTCACTAGCACGAAGTGAGAAAGACCTTGTCTGCTGTGGGCGCATGTTTTTCCACCCCCCAGAGGTCCTACTCCAGGAACTAGAGGGGAGGGAAATTGTGGTTCAAGAAATCCCAAGGATCCTTTTGTGACACTCATGGTAAGCAAATCCCCCCAGGGCAAAGGGGGCAACTCATCTGGAAGATGCCCCTTTCGGGGAAGAGGGGGTCTGCATAAACAAGGCACTAGAGATTCCTTCTCCGGCCAGCCCTATCAGCGGTCCTGAGCAGCGGCTCGATTGCTTTCCTCTGGTAGCAGTCGGGGTCATTTTTCTCTGCACCTACCAGCCTGGCAACTTATTACTACTGATGTTTGGGTGCAGAGAATAATATCCAGAGGCTACCAGATACCATTTGATTTAACTCCCAGACTTGTCAAACGAATCCCCGATGTGCCACCCAGTCAGAGGGAGGTAGCCTTAGAAATAGAAAAGCTGCTAAGAAAGTCATCCAACCAGTCCCTCCAGGCCAGAGAGGATCTGGGTTTTACTTGAGGGTTCTTTTCAGTGCCAAAAAAGACAGGGGACTGACTACCAATCCTGGATCTCAGCCTATTGAACAAATTTATCAAACCTCAAAAATTCTGGATGGTCACGGTATAGTCCATTCTCCCCTTTCTAGGGAAGGGCAATTGGATGTGCTCTGCAGATCTCCAGGACACATATTACCACATAAAGATGGATCAGCACTCCCAAAGATTTCTCTGCTTCCGTCTGGGAGCCGATCACTACCAGTTCAGGGCACTGCCATTCGGTCTCTCGACAACCCCCCCCCCCCCCCGAGTGTTCACCTACAAGGATTCCAGGTGTTTCTGTAACTAGACGATTGGCTACTTACCGCCTCAACCAGGAATCTTCTAACCCGCAGCCTCTCTTACACTAAAGGCCTCGCTCTCCACTTGGGGAGTATGATCAATAAGGACAAATCTCATATGTTCCCAACAAAAACACTGGAATTCATTGGAGCGGTCTTCGACACAACATCCTGTCAAGCTTCCCTCCCTCCTCACAGGCTTTCAAAAATAAGGCACCAGATCCAAGCCCTCCTTCTACAGATCTTTGTACCAGCATGCCTTGTACTGCAACTCTTAGGCTCCATGGCAGCTGCCATAACCCTAGTACCACTGGCGAGGTTGCACATGAGAATAATATAGTGGCTGCTTTTTTCACAATGGTCGATCTTAACCCACCCACTCGACCACATGATACGCCTTACAAACCTTTGCAAGAAAGAAATGCTATGGTGGATGAAGCCAGAATCGAATCTTTGGTGTTGACCGTTCTGTCTATCCCAGCCCAGGGCTATGGTGATCACGGATGCTTCCCTGTTAGGGTGGGGAGGCATTTCCAGGGAAAGACAGTCCAAGGCATCTGGTCCCCCATGGAGGCCAATTTGCACATAAATACCCTGGAACTGAGGGCAGTTTTCTTAGCGTTGCAAGTGTTCCATACATCCCACTGTTCTGGGACCATTGCAGTTCAGTTGGACATTGTCAGTCGTCTGGTATATTAACAAACAAGGCGGAACCAGGTCTTATCCCCTATGTCGGGATGCCATGAGGATTTGGCACTGGACGATAGCTTCCAACCGCTTTCTTATAGCAACGCACATTCCTGGGATTTCCAACCTTATTGCAGACAATCTGAGCAGGAACATCATGATGCCTCACGAGTGGTCCCTCAATCCTGTAATAGCGGATCGGATCTTCCAGCTCTAGGGCAGGCCTTGCGATCTGTTTGCTTCCCCTTTAAACAATAAATGCAGAAGCTACTTTGCCCTGATCCCCCCTCAGGGGGGAATCACAGAGGGACAGTCTAACGCACGATTGGCCCCTGGGTCTACTGTATGCCTTTCCCCTGTTTCCCCTCATCCCAAAATTCCTCCAGAAAGCTCAAAGTTTGGGAAGCAAGGTGATCTCATTGCCCCTTATTGGTCCCGTCAAGTCTGGTTTCCTTTTCTATGGCCTCATCTGATTCACAGCCCGTGGATCCTGGAGCAATCTCAAGGTCTGCTGTCTCATCCTCAGGGACTGATTCACCCCAATCTCTACAGCCTCAAGCTCACAGCTTGGTTCCTCCACTTCCAGTGATTGCCAGGCTGCTTGATATCTCATCTGCCGTTCGTGAGATCCTTCTGGCTTCACACAAACCTTCCACCAGGAAAATGTATTCTAGTAAATGGACTAGGTTCTCTATTTGGCAAAGATCAGAACATAGACCCTTTCTCTATGCCTATTCAAAACTACAATACCTGACTACTCTCCTACATGCAGGAGCCTCAGCATTGACAATCACTGTGCATTTAGCAGCTATCGCAAATTTTCATAATGGATTTGGTAATTCTTCTTTTATGTCACACTATCTGTACAAAACCTTTTTGAAAGAAGTATTACATGTTAAACCTCCTGTCAAGCCCCCATAGAACCCTGGGACTTGACTTTGGTACTTCAAGTCACTAACAAGCCCTCCTTTTGAGCCTTCTGATTCATGTGATATAAATTTTTTATCATAGAAGACTCTACTTCTAGTAGCACTTATCTCAGCGAGAAGAGTACGAGTTGCAGGCCTTGACTGTCAAGAGACCTTACTTGAACTTCCATAGGGATAGAGTGTCCCTTAGTACTGACCCTTCCTTCTTGCCCAAGGTCATTTCTGTTTTTTCCATTAACCAATCTATTGACCTGCCGGTTTTCTTCTCTCAGCATTCAAACAGAGGGGAGTATCTTTTGCACACCCTTGATGTTCATAGGCAGCTTTGTTGTTATTTGGACAGGACTAATTCTTTCAGGAAAATGGATCAATTGTTTGTGGCCTTTGCAGGACCCAGATTGGGTAAACCTGTCTCCAAAGTGACTCTATCCTCCTGGCCTAGAAATGTAATTACCTTTATCTACCATCAGAATAAACTATCTGTACCTTCCAGAATAAAGGCTCATTCTACTAGATCAATGGCTTCTTATGTGGCTTTTCATTCCAGAGCCTCTATAGATGATATCTGCGCAGCAGCCACTTGGGCAAGACCTCATACCTTTATCACTCATTACAAATTGGATTTGGTCTCCAGGGGATGAGCATCTTTTGGTTCTATGGTGCTCAGGAATATCCTTCCTTAGGGCCACCCAGGACTCAAGTAGCTGGGGACTCGGTCCTATCAGTAAGGAATGAATAAAGATTTACAACATCAGATAAAAAAGTTATGTCTTACCATAATGTTCCATCTGTGTTGTAGATCTTTATTCATTCATTACTTCCCGCCCTCCTCCCCCCTGCCTGGACAGGAGGTGGACTTTAGGAACTCCTGGTTAAGGTATTTGCTCAGACATTGCCTCCTACTGTTTCTCTTGCTATCTCTATAATATAGGGGTGGGCAAACTGAATCTGAAGAGGCTATGAGAGGGGCATTATGGGTAGAATTAAAGATCATGTGCAAACATTTGAAACTGAAGTGAGTTTATATTTTATTTGTTCTCATCTGCCTCTTAGGATAATTTGACAACATAATTCCCCACCTTCATACTTCCCAATAGTCCCAAATTCCTCAAAATTTCCCAGTTTTGAGGCTAAAATAATGGGGTGCTATAAATTGCCGAGTGGCCCCCTCAAATCACAATTTTTTTATTTATTTACATTTTTTTCGATAATGCTGATGTCATCATGCATGCCCCTGCACATTGATGATGCTTTCACAGCTGTAGTCTGGCTGCTCCGACGATAGCATTTACCAACCCCAGAGTTTTAAAAGGCAGCAGGTTTTGAACCTATGCATACTGCAGACAACTGGAAAAGCTTAACTGAAACATCATTACTATCAGACACAACAACACTTAGAACTAAAAGTCTTCAGTCTAGTCTAGTTAATGGTGATAATAACATAACATAAGTCAAAATCAGGGATATACTGCAAAATCAAGGGTAGTTTAGAGAAGTATAAGCATTCCCGATATTTCAATAACACGCCTGTGCAGCAAACCAATAAATCTTGCAAGACAAACCTGGAGAAATAGTAAATTTTGCCTCTGCAAATGGAGCTGCATTTACATTTGAGACATTTCTGCCAGACATCTTGCATGTACTTAAGAGTTATTCTTGGCACATTTTGCATCCGGAACTGAAGAAAGTAGGCAGATCAGTATAAGAAGGCCCCTTGATCAAGTGCCACTTAGTGTCCTTTCCTCCAAGGATTGAGTAATCTCAGTCAACAAGATTTCACCTAAAATCTCATTGAAAGCTCAAGTAATGTGACAGTGGAGCTTGTCATGGGTATCAGCTGCAGAGTTTTCAAACACTTGTCTCCAGGGATGCATTATCAGAAATAAAAGAAGTCAGTAACTTATAATAAAGTGCATTTCACCACCTTTTGTCTTTTGTTTTTCTTTCTTGCAGGATTACTTACTGCCATAGAAACTGTTAGGGTATGATGGTGCATCTTTATTGTATGGCCTCATAAATGAATGCCAATATTGCATTTGCGGTCACTGCTGAAGCACCAGCACACCTAGTGATTTTACAATAAAACTGCTATTTAGATTAGTAGCAAACAGTTTTCTGCAGTTTTTGACAAAATATTTATTTATTTGGGTCTTTTTTAGTAGAAAAAATGTGTTTTTCTTTGCAGGGCACTTAGCAACACATCTAAAATGCCTCAATAGCAGGTACATTTTTAAAATATTATTCTAGTTCACTTACGTTAGCGAAGCCACAAGTTTTGCATAAGCATGCATGTCATGAACAGTATTGTGTGTCACCGTTGATTTGTGTTTATCCTCACTAATGAAAATCCCATATTTTACAAGGGAAAGTTGCAGTACAACTTCGGTACTGTAGTGTTCTATAGTGCTTGCTTCCCTAAAGGCTCTCAACTTCTTTGCTTAAGAATCAGGGGGAAGCTTGATGATGGAAAGACTCAAAATTGGAAACGGTTTTAAAATATTACTGCAGTTCTCTTCAAAAGTCCAACAGCAGGCTTTCAATCAGTATGCCTGTTCTGAACAAGAAGAAGGAAACTTTAATGTATGGCAGTGTTGACTGACTGTAATCCTTAGTGATTTACTAGCACATCTCTCAACTGTCTAGATTTTTGCCTCGTATTGGTGCTGCGGTAGCGTTGTCGCCTCACAGTAAGACGTTGTCCTGTTCGATTCTCAGCTAGAGCGTCTTCTGTGTGGAGGCATACGTGAATGGGGCATGCCTTCGTTGAAGGTAGTGCATCAGGGCTGGTACGTATAAATCCACTACCAAACATTAGCGGACCGGAGTTCCGCTGTGGTGACCCCTAACCCGGAAAAGCCAAAAGACACAAACACATTTTTAGTCTGTTCCCCATAAAATGTGATTTTCTGGCAAATCACTGAGGATTGAAATCACAAAATAATGGCACACCTTTGCATTTCAGACTTCATATCCTTCAGAAAATGTATGCTAACACAAATCCTGTTGTTCTCACAACTTTCTATGTTTATAAGAGAAATATTTAAAATCTGTCCCTATTTTGGGGTCTTTGTCCACCCATTATTTTAGACTTTGTCCAGATTTCCTGCACTAAAAAGTTGAGAGGTATGATAAAAGCCTGTAAAATCTTGTATAGTTCAGTAAGACAAGGCACATTCTGGGAAAAGTGGAAGCCGAGGTAATATTTGTATGGAGGGTACAGTCAGTGACCCCAGTGTTATAACTACCTAAATAGAGGAGCAGGATCCCGTATTGTTATAGAACAGATTGTCTGCAAATTGTACAACATTGATTGCCATAAAAGTATTGATTTATGTCTGATGAAGTGGTGATTTGCACCGCAAAAGCACTCACTTTTTAAGATAAAGGGTCTGACTTCTTATAACAAAGGATCTGATTGAGTTGTTCCTACAGTGTTCATCTTCTACTTTGTTGGGATTTTCCTGTTTTGTTTGGATTGTTTTGCTTGCTGCCTTTGGGATTTCTTGTATTGTATCAATTTTCAGCAAGTATGTCAGAAGGGGAACACTTCTACTATGGATAGAGAGATCTCTGGTAATGTAAACGTTGCCAGTAATCATCGGTTGTTGAGTTTTATGACTAACCAACTTAATCCGTTACTGGCAGGTGAATTATCTTGCAATGAAACTGACTCTGCTCATGATAATGTGGCCACCCTGAAGGTACGTGACCTAAAACATAATATAGAGAATTACTTTTATATCGTTTTAAAAGGCTTCAGTGCCAGCATTTTCATCTAGAAGCCTGTATTAGTATGAATGTAGCTCCGAGGGGATTCCAAGTTTTAAACATATCAACTTATGGAGACACACATCCCCAATTATTAGCACAATGGCAACAGAACAATTTTGAAACAAGCAGAGCATATTTACGTCTGCTTATAGACTTTTTTCAGCCAATAGAATTGAAACTGATTAACAGCATACAACAGTGGCAGTTTGAACTAGCTGCAACTGCTGGTGATGAGTATGTAGATCTTTTTTTCAATTAACTTATTGATAAGATTACTAATTACGAGAAGAGACTTCTGGCAAAAAAAAAGAAAAAAATAGTGAGAAATTTACAAGTTTTTAAAAACCACAATGATGTTCTTCGTGTTTCACTGTTGCAGTCATTACATTTGGGTAATCCTGCTGGCAGGTTGCCCTCAGCCGGCCTGAATTCCAAAGTCTTGGGTCCTGCATCGGCTGCTGTTGCCCCTTCCCTGATGTCAGGTCGTCAGGGGTATAAAAGTGTTCAGCCAGACGAATTCTGTGCATGCTTCCTCTCCGGAACCAAATACTTCCATTTATTCTACACCGTTGGTGGAGGCCTTTCCTTTAGCTACAGTGAATTCTCCTAACGTAGTTACTGATGATAGTACGGTGGTGAGACATAAGATTATTTCTTCTAATAAAGAGCAGGTTTTTCCTGTACTTCCACTCCCTTTTCGTCAAAACAGGAAAAGATCGACCAATCAGGAGGTACAGCGGACAGGACAGAAACGCAAAGAACCTCTAGCATTTTATCAGAACAGAACTTTGAAGAAAATGTGGAACCTTGATCACAAGGCTTAGTTTGGAATAGTTCAAGGTATTGTTTAACTGACTTTGAACATTCTTTGTTAGCTAAAGGTCTTGGGTTTATACCCACGACCCAAACAGATATTAGTGAACTTATTGTTGAATTGCATTTGTTTGCAAGAAATATAGCTTTGAAATTATTGTTTGGGAATACTAGTGAGACTACATTATGTGATTTTAAAAAACTAAGTGTGTATGTACCTTCATTACCAAGTAATGTAGAAGTTTTTATAAGGACATGTGAGAGTGATATTTATAATATGTTTGACAAGCGGAAGGTTTGTAGAAATGGAAACTTAACTAGTACTGAATCTAGACCACTTCATAATTTGCGATTGAACAATAACATTGTTATTCATCCACCAGACAAGGGGAGGACCAATAGTTATTCTAGATGCAGATTATTATGTTGATGAAATGTTAAACATGCTATCAGATACGAACGTGTATTATATTGTTCAATTAAATACTATATACAATATGAAACATATTGATATGACACTACATGAATGTTTTTGTACGTGTCTTTTGACTAAGTTGTTAGATTTTTTTTTTACTGTGGAGGACCTCCTTATACCACAGCTACATGGTCTCCCTAAGATACACGAACATCCGACACTGCCCCCTTTCAGACCAGTAGTGGCTGGGGGAGGGTGGCTGACCCAAACCCCTTTCTATATTTCTAGATACACAACTTAAAAAGATCTTTGATGATTATCCTGTAGTGCTGAAAGGTACCCAACAGTTTTTGCATGATTTGTACAACATCACATGTGGAACTAGTCTGACTCCATTTAAGCTGTTGGTTACACTAGATGTGGTGTCCCTCTTTACATGCATCCCTAATACAGAGGGTATCAGTATGGTTAAGACTGCCTTATTAAGGTATGGTAAGTTTATCCCCCAACATATTGATTTTCTTTGTATACTTTTGGAATTAGTCCTTGAACATAATGTATTTATATTTGCAGATAAGTATTATTGGCAAACAGCTGGAGTAGCCATGGGCACTAGCTGTGCCAATTGTTATGCAGATATTTTTACGTTAGCGTGGGAACAACAGCATGTTTTCAGTAGAAAAGATAGTAATGTTGTGTTTTATCGCCGTTTTGTCAATTTTTTTATTGGTCGGAAGGATAGTCAGCAGGAATTTCAATCATTTTTTTCAAGAGCTGAATGATAGTAACAGCTTTCTTAAGTTCACGCTGAATTTTTCGACACATCGAGTTGATTTTTTGGATGTGACTATATGCTTGGAAGATGGTACATTATTTCCAAAGGTGCATAGAAAGGAGTGCTATACACCAGCTTTTTTGCATAGAGAGAGTATGCACCCACAGCATGTGTTTTCTAATATTGTTGTTGGTCAAGGGATGAGGGTATCTCACCTCTCTTGCAGTGAAATAGATTTTGCACGTGAACTAGACTATTTGTAAGTAGGGGTTGCACACTGGATGAAGTCAGTTATGCTTTTAGGAAAGTTCGCAGAGAGAGAAATATATGGGCAAGACTGTATTATTCTGAGCAATCTGCTGATTTTAGTGCTACTTATTCCAAAGGATTTACATAACTTCCCCTAGTGGTATCATTTACTCAAGATTTTGATCTAGTGAGACATATAGTTTCTAAGAATTGGCCAATGTTATTAGTAGATGGTAAAACAACTGATATTGTAGGTCTTACACCTAGGTTTGTTCATAGGAACAGAAAGAATTTGAAACAGCTTTTATGCTATCGTAGGGTTCAGTAACCTTCTTTGGCAGTAATGGGAGGAACTCGTAGATGTGGATCATGCATATATTGTATTTACATTGATGAATCTCGATTTTTTTAAACATCCAGTTACAGGGAGGCTATGGCAATTATGACCTGTAGCAAACTGTAATACCATTAATTTAGCTAATGTAGCTCATTGTGTAACGTGTTTTCATTTCTACGTTGGTAAAACCAACCGCAGATTAAGAGAAAGGGTTAGGGACCACATATATTGTACCAGGAAAGGTTTTATATATAATGCATTGGTAAACACACACTTGAATTTGGCAGTCAGCATTCTTTTTAATTCCAAGTCTTGCACGACAATGGGAGACTAGGCTCTATTACTACTGCTACTGAGAATATTGAGTTACAATGGATACCAAGACTACCTGCACATAGAGAACTTGGTCTGAATGACTTTGTTCCAATTAAGCCGGTTTTAAGGCAAAAGAGGCTTAAATAGTGTATACCTGTATAAGTAATCTATGAAGCTAAGAGATCTTTGCCTTTAGGAATACATTTAATTTTTTTGTTTTAATTGTTTTTTGGAGGAAATTTGAACTTAATTATTGGTTAATGAATTTATTCACTGTGTATATAAGATGTGCTTTTTTACTTGATTTTATGTCTGATGAAGCGGTGATTTGCACTGCGAAAGTGCTCACTTTTTACGATAAAGGATCTGACTTCTTATAACAAAGGATCTGATTGAGTTGTTCCTACAGTGTTCATCATCTGCTTCATTGGGATTTTCCTGTTTTGTTTGCCATAAACTTATGTTCATATTGTTCAGAAACATTCATTTATGAACATGCTTATTTTGCTTTTAGACGTATGCAGTTACAAGTTTCCATTATTTGATTTTGTTTTAATTTAAACTGCACATAAAATTATAAAAGATTTGTCATGTGGTAGCTGGTAAGTGAACTAAATCAGTGGGCTGCAAAAAGACTTCTGCAGGCATGCTAGGTCACAGAAACTGTCCCCAGGCACAATTCCTTTCTGGTATTGGTCAGGAAGTTTTTTTATTTGAAGTCGAGGAAGAAAGCAGTATGTGTGTGACTGAGAGAGAAGACTGACACCACACCACACAGGCTGCCCACTCCTCTCTCCTGACGTGTCTGTCCACTCTCCACTCGCATTCCACAGGTCACATGAATCCAGAGGAATCGGACTGAGGATCTCCAGAAGGACAAAGCAGGTCAGTCTCTGTATAAATTTATGTGTATCCATCAAGTTATCCAGATTTAATTTTAAGAATGGTAGGTTTTACTTTATTTAATTTGCAAGAGAAGTTGAGGTTAGAGTTAGCTGTCAGCATGCTGACAGTATGACTCATTGGCTCTAGGTATGGGTGCATGTTTTTCAGGCTACTTATTTACTTATTGTTTTGCTATTGCTGTATTTTTCAGTCTGCAACCTTTTCTTATAGTTACAATTAGTGCCATTTCTTTTGAGATGGAGTTAGTAGTGGGTCCTAAGGAAGTGATCAGTTCTATTAAATTGGAGAATCCAAGTAGCTCACAACAGTTGCAATATTCTGCAACTCTCTAAAGCAAATTGGTTATATTAAAAACCTTGGTAACTAGGGTATTAGCAATTCCAGGGAAATGATGCAACGTTTTATCTTTTTTTGAGTCTTCCATTTCACTGAACACACAACACTTTCATCGAGTGCAGGATGAAGCTCAGGTTTCACACGTTAGCAAATAAGATGGAAGACCTGGAAAATCGCATGTGGTAGAATAGCTAAAATTACTTCATCTTGGCAAAAATGCAGTTTGTTATACGATTCCGTACCCAAAGATTTGAATTTAGATCACTCTGCCATCTTAGAAAAGTACATCTCTTTTTAAAGCCCCCCTGCTATGCTAGGGTAGCCACTGAGACAGATAATTTTGAAATTTCTAAACTTCAAAGAAACAGAAGAAATGCTATGCAAGTCTAAAGACGATAAGAGAGTTCTATTTGAATGAGCAGCCAGTGAGACTGTTGGAATTTTTCACCTGAAGTAGATCAGTGATGCAAAGCCTTTGTTGTCATAAGAGTTCTTTGCTATGAGAATAGTATGCCATCAGGATTTACTTATATAGCCACCCACTGTATTAAGTGTCAAGGTGCAAAGGTGCTCATCAGATGTTTGAATTCTCGACATTTCTTAAGGGAAAACTTGAGGATACCGCTTTTTAATTAGTCTGTCTCTGGAAGTTCTGTTTTTTCAGTTTGCGTTTGAATGTCGGTATCCCACAATTCTATTGAAGTGGGTGGGGTTATGTGATTGTGTACAAATTTTGTTAATTTGTGTCCAGATTTTTGGCCAGTTGTACATAATTTTCATGGGCCTTTGTCCAGATTTTTGATGTTTCCAGGTTGAGAGGTATGCCCACCTTATCTGATTTTATTGGGAGTTGTTAGTAGCCACAAAAGTATAATTTTGTGAAGGCTCCTTCCTTAAGCTATTTTAGTGGAGTTGCACCTCCCGTTGTATTATAAAGAGAGAGAACACACTGTCAACCAAACTAATCAGTGTTGCTTGTTTTGAGTTGGTGACTCTCGAATTGCTTGTCATAACAATAAAGTTGTCTTTGATAGCTCCACCCTGTCTCATCTTATCTGCTGATAGCATTGAGCACTAGAGAATTTATTTATTTATATATTTGTTTACCAAGGTAGTGCACTGATCAGTATTAACCAGTTTCAGACTCAGCCTGGGTGAAATACAAAATATTTCACAAAAATGTAAGCAATAGCAGGGTAGTTCAGACTAATTGCATAGAAAAAAAAAACTGTGTTTATATGGTTTAGTGAGAAAGCACAGTGCAATTTGCAATCAGGCAGAGTGTAATGTACAATTTACACATTAGTTTATAAAGTCGGTCAATCTTCAGTGAATTTTGAGAGGAGAAGAGACTTGGAAAGGAGATAGCTTAGGTGATATGTCTGTGTTGCAGAAGAGCATTGAATCAAACTGAGACGTTCCTCTCTTTTGACTGCTAAAGCTTTGAGATGTCCGCTCTTTAATATTGTTCTACCTGCTTAAGTGCTGCATTTTCTTTACTTGTCTAAACACTTAAGCACTGGACAAGATGGAATGTCAGCCTGTTAGTTTCACCTCTTTTACCAGTCTTTTAGCACGGGTCTATGTTAAATCCTTGAATGCGTAAAAAAGCGAACAATGATTTATCGAATCCATGTAAGCGAAAGCTTGCAATCTCGAATGCTTAGAACAGCGATTTTTTTCCCCCAACAGAAAAAAAAAATCGCTGTTCCACAAAAAAACAAAAACATTTTTTAAACATTACATAAAGTAGGGGGCTGTGCCCCCCCCCCACTTAAATATACCAACTCCGAGATTGCACTACAGTGACAAAAACGGCAAACTAAAGGAAGCTGCCAAGCGATTTCTTTCCCAGGGAAAGCGCTTATATGCCATTTCGCTATTTTGCCTTTTCATGCTTTCAAGTTCGATCAAGACGCATTTAACAGAATGCGCCTTCGATCATTTAATAGGAACCCATTTAGCACTAGGTTTCCTAAAATAGCATATTAATTCCATTTGTGAGATGGGTAGATACTTAATCTGGAGGCTTCCCTTTCACCTATAAAGTTTGGTTTCATGGGCTTCATACACCTCCACCATAGTCCTTCTCTGATCACACTAAAATGTCTTAAGCTGAGTCTGTAAAACAATCAGATGGTAATTATATATACCAACTTTGGGATCACACATCAGTGGGGAAAGGGCAGATTCCCATTTTCAATATTTTGAGTTTTCTGTGTTTTGGGTTTCAATATTTAGAGTTTTCAGTAAAATGAATGGAACCTAATTAAAGACCTATCAGCCTTGCAAGTCTAATTTGCAAAGCCATGGAATGCATTACAGCTGAACTTGTAAACTGTGATATGACTTTGTGAAGGGTAGATCCTGTCTACTTCATCTGGTAAATTTCTTCTAAGGGTTATGGAGGGTATAGATGGCAGCCATGCAGCACACACTGTGTATCTTAGCCAGGCCAAGGGCTTAAAAACATTCTCCATGCTGGCATCATGCTAAAGTTAAATGCTTTAAAAATTTAACCAAATGTGGTAAGATAGATAGCAAACTGGCTGAAAGGCAGAACCCACACAGTGCAAGTTGTAGGTATCTCATGAGAAAGTGTGAAAGTGACCAGCAGTGTCTTTCTGGGCGTGGTGCTGAGACCACTCCTTTTTGGTATTTATTTCTCTGATCTCCAAGTAGAAAGCCAAGACCTCTAGCTAACAAAGTTTGTAGATGATTGCAAACTGGAGGCCAAGTCACTCTGTGACACCCATACCATTCAGAATACTCTCTCCCTAGCAAACTTTTGTACTAAAATAGGCTCAGTCTAAATGTTAAAAAGTTGTATCATCATCAGTTTTGGCAGACTAGTACTCCCCTCATAATACTGCTGAGACAATAGTCTTCTGTAAAACTAAAAAGTAGTTATGACCTAGGTACTTGGGTTGATAGCTCCCGCTATTTTGACCATCATGTGACAGTAGTTGTCAGGAAATCCTTTTCTTTAGCCCAGCTAATTGCCAAAGGAATATCATCAAGGTCATCACTCCCTTATAGTCAGCATAGATCATAGGAAGTTGCTAGGCTAAAGGCCCTAGGGCCCTTACAAGCCTAGCCAAGTTCTACCTTTATTTACATGATCAGAACCAATTGCCCTTGTCCAGAAGGGGAGTATGGGATGTTATGACCCATTGAAATGGCAAGGCAAGAAAAAATAAACCACAGACAATCTGACATAAAAAAGTTTATATACAGCTCATGCATCCACACGAGTTACTAAGAAAATGTCAAACATTACCTCAAAAAAAAATATCAGAAAAAAGAAGTCATGAGGATATATAAAGTGTTTAAAGCATTTGCATTTGAAATGCATATAATAATAATATTAATGTTAATTTAAAATAATACTAATGTTTACAGTGTTAAATAATATTGATTTTAAAGTTAAGTTAAACTGTTAATTAAATTATATTTACAAATTAAATGTTAAATTAACATTTACATATAAAAAAGTTAAATACATTAAATTCCTATGAAAAAATCATAATTGAAATATTAAGCAGTAATATGCTTTTCTAAAACTTTAAAAACTTTTTTATATAATTGGGGTCAAATAGTCTGGGGTCAAACTGCTCTTCCCCAAGAGGGACACAGGTGGAACCCCCGGGGTGAATTTACAGTGTCCAGACTGCATTTGAAGAAGGCCAATGAGGTGCTCTGTTTGACATAAAGTGGAAGTCCGTTCCATTGGTGTAGTAACCTCTGGTGACCTGTGTCAAAAAAGTCCACTAGGTGTAACAGGCATGATCTCCCTTTGACAAATCCAAACTAAGTAGAGTCAAGTGGGCTGAGATTACCTATATCATTTTTGATAAGGTCCATAATGATTCGCTCCATGGACTTGCAGATAAGGCTAATCAGGCTAATAGGTCTGTAGTTCCCAGGGTCAGTGGAAGCACCACCGTTTGTGCAAGGGGATAACGGTGGTCATTTTCCATTCAGCTGAGACAAAGCCAGTGCATAAACTATGATTGAAAAGAGCAGCCAGTGCTGCTGTTAATTCTTGTTTGAGCCCATGTAGGACGCAACCTGGGATGTTATCAGGTCTCATAGATGCTGTGTTTTTGGCCTTAGAGATGGTGTTTATGACCTGCTGTTTAGAGATACAAGGTAGAGGACTGGTGATAGGGATTTCATGGCGTACGTTTAGTGGGAACAGGGGAGTGAAGTTTTCACAGAACCTGTTGACTAACAGGTTAGCTATGTCCTTATGCTCAGTATATGTGGTATCATTAACTACCAGCTCAGCACAAATCTTGGTCTTTCTTTTTAGGTTATGGATGTAACTAAAGCACGACTTATGGTTGCCCTTAGTTGAGGAAGCTAATTTGGCTTCATAGTTTGCTTTGGAGGATTTGTTTTGAGTCTTGTTTGCTTGTTTAAGCTGAGGAAGGAATATTTCCAATTTAGGGCTCGCTCCCTCTTACCCTTAGACAGCAATTTCTTCCTCTTATTTAAAGCCTGTTAATGGCAGCTGTTCACCAGGCAGGTTTGCTCTTCCTTGAGGACTTTGTTTTGGTCCTATCCGGTACGGCCAATCAATGCAGTTATACAGGTGTTTGTATAAAGCATTGGTTTAGAACTCTACATAGTTGCCAGTTCCATATGAGGGAGGAGGTGCAGTAAAGCTATTTATACCATCACATAAGATGTTGTAATCTGCTTAGAAGAAGTTTTTTAGTTCAGTTGCTGCTGGGGGTGGGGTGGGGTCAGGTATGATAATTCGAATGAGACTGATTTGTTGTCAGATCTCACTAGGGAAGACCTTACAGTAGGAATGCTACAGTGGTCCCCCACTCCAGGATTGACTGATATGGCCCTCGTGGAGAAAGCAGTTTACAAATATCAGTATTTTGTTTATTAAAAACAAAGCTGTAACCACTGACTATATTAAATGTTGGGTCATATTTATACATCACAGTAAGCCAGTATCGTGTTGGACCTGACTTTGTAGAGCTCTGGCTACATGTGCTAAAGGCTGCTTGCATAAATCTTACCTAGACTGCTAAAGTCTACCCTAAGCAGTCAATAAAAGTACCTTAACAGAACACTCCGATTCTTTCACACCACAGAAGAATTTAATCACACTGAATGTCCCAGGTTGCTTCAAGTGTTAGGGGTGGGAGTTGGCATACTGGTTAAGGTGTTTACCTTAAAGACACAAGGTACAGGGTTTGATTCTCACATGAGGTAATTGGCTAGGCTTAAAAATGGCCCACAAGGGCAGTTAGCCTAGTACTAATCTATGAGGTGCAACCTGAGGGAGGGTACTGGCAAGACTAGAGTGGTCATGAGACTCATTGGCCCTGGAATATCTTTGAATCCCCATTAGTGGACAGTAGTGATTTCACAGTGGCTATCCATGTGCCTTCCAGATGTTAAACATTTAAGATTTAAAAAAATAAAGCATCCTGATTTGGTGGGTACTGTTGGGCAAAAGTAATATATAAACCTTGTGTGCTGTCAAAAGTTAATGGCTCACCTGACCTGGAAGAAACCAGAGCAAGGATGACACGAACATAAATATATACCAACAGGAAATGGTTGGAAAGTTGTATTTAATAATTAAAAAATGCCTTTTACTGACTTCATATAGATTTGTACTGGTAATTTAGCAAACAATAGCAAATGTTTATTGCTGTACAGATAATACTAATGACATGGAAAATAGCTTTTGGCTAGCACCTGATGGTAGCTTTAAAACAGAACAACACTTCTTTCTTGGACCATTTATCAAATCTCTGTTGAGAAATTAATTCAACCCTCTTCCTCCCATATGCACTTCCTTTAATTGAACAGGTAATCTAGAGCTCCTGTTATGAGGAAAAGGAAATTGTTCTCTCACTTGCATTATCAAGAAGTGACAAGTATAACACATGGTCAGGAAGAAATCTAGCATGGGTGTGTTGTGGTGCAGTGAAGTGTGTGCCCATTAAAAATATTTCTACCTGTAGTTTCCTGTACACCTCTACCTGTACCTTATTTCAGCAAAACATGGTTTTACCTCTCAATCTTTGTCTATAAAAGCTGACCAAGCCATTGGTATCAATGGGTATCGATAGGCATTCCGACTGCATGTGATCTTTAAGAGAGGAGTAATAAAAGATGTATACACCACATGAGCTCAAAGCACATCCTGCAAAAAAAAATTGGAAAAAAATTGTGCTAGATCATTAATACAGAAGGACTAATGTTACAAAATGTATATTTCTGTCCCAAAGGCTCATTCTGTAGTTAATATGAAAGCACGGCTTCAAAATGAATTGCATTAAGATGCATTTACTGTGTTATTTTTTTTATTTGGCTGTTTACCAGAGAAAAGTTTATGTGGGTGGAAGAGGATGGGGTTGTCTTTATCTCCTAGAA